>NW_027413136.1:300000-600000 GCF_048544455.1 Silene latifolia | reverse complement strand
TTCGCCGAAACTCGGATTATCGTGAAAAATGCCTTAAAACTCGTTATTTAAGGCTGAATTCGAACAGGTTAACTCCTGAAATGATCTAGGACGCGTAATTGAAAAACAAGGAGAAAAAGAAACCGGTTCCGGTACGACCTCCCGAACGGTTGAAATTGAAGTGTATATAATACACGGTTTTTCGGGATTCCGGGGTCCCGGAACAAAATTCTCCGGAAATCGCATAGGATGTTCCTGGGGTGAGATAAAGCGGCCACGCAAAATTTGAGCACAAACGGAAGACATTTGGGGGTGCCGGTGTGCTAAAAACTAGCATTTCCGAAACTCGGATTATCGTGAAAAATGCGTTAAAACTCGTTATTTGAGGCTGAAATCGAACAGGTTAACTCCTAAAATGAGCTAGAACGCGTGATTGAAAAACAGGGAGAAAAAGAAACCGGTCCGTATGACCTCCCGAACGGTCAAATCAAGTGTATAATACACGGTTTTCGGGATTCCGGGTCCCGTAAAAATTCTCCGAAAATCGCATAGGATGTTCTGGGGTCGATAAAGCGGCCACGCAAAATTTGAGCACCAACGGAAGACATTTGGGGTGCCGGTGTGCGTAAACCAAAGATTCGCCGAAACTCGGATTATCGTGAAAAATGCGTTAAAACTCGTTATTTAGGGATGAAATCGAACAGGTTAACTCCTGAAATGAGCTAGACGCGTGGATCGAAAAACAAGGAGGAAAAGAAACCGGTCCAGTACGACCTCCCGAACGGCTGAAATTGAGAAACCAGCATTTGCCGAATCTCGGATTATCGTGAAAAATGCGTTAAAACTCGTTATTTGAGGCTGAAATCGAACAGGTTAACTCCTGAAATGAGCTAGGACGCGTGATTGAAAAACAGGGAGAAAAATAAACCGGGTCCGGTACGACCTCCCGAACGGCCGAAATTGAAGTGTATAATACACGGTTTTTCGGGATTCCGGGTCCCGGAACAAAATTCTCCAGAAATCGCATAGGATGTTCTTGGGGTCAAATAAAGCGGCCACGCAAAATTTGAGCACAAACGGAAGACATTTGGGGATGCCGGTGTGCAAGAAACCAGCATTCGCCGAAACTCGGATTATCGTGAAAAATGCGTTAAAACTCGTTATTTGAGGATGAAATCGAATCGGTTAACTCCTGAAATGAGCTAGGACGCGTGATTGAAAAACAGGGAAAAAAGAAACCGGGTCCGGTACGACCTCCCGAACGGCTGAAATTGAAGTGTATAATACACAGTTTTTCGGGATTCCGGGGTCCCGAAAAAAATTCTCCGGAAATCGCATAGGATGTTCCTGGGGTGAGATAAAGCGGCCACGCAAAATTTGAGCACCAACGGAAGATAATTGGGGGTGCCGGTGTGCCAGAAACCAGCATTCGCCGAAACTCGGATTATCGTGAAAAATGCGTTAAAACTTGTTTTTTGAGGCTGAAATCGAACAGGTTAACTTTTAAAATGAGCTAGGACGCGTGATTGAAAAACAGGGAGAAAATGAAACCAACTCCGGTACGACCTCCCGAACGGCTGAAATTGAAATGTATAATACACGGTTTTTCGGGATTCCGGGTCCTGGAACAAAATTCTACGGAAATCGCATAGGATGTTCCTGGGGTCAGATAAAGCGGCCACGCAAAATTTGAGCACCAACGGAAGACATTTGGGGTGTCGGTGTGCGAAACCAAAGATTTGCCGAAACTCGGATTATCGTGAAAAATGCGTTAAAACTCGTTATTTGAGAATGAAATTGAACAGGTTAACTCATCGAAATAAGCTAGGACGCGTGATTGAAAAACAGGAGGAAAAGAAACCGGTCCAGACGATCTCCCGAAACTACGAAATTGAAGTGTATAATACACGGTTTTTCTGGATTCGGTCCGGAACAAAATTCTCCGAAAATCGCATAGGATGTTCCTGGGGTCAGATAAAGCGGCCACGCAAAATTTGAGCACCAATGGAAGACATTTGGGGGTGCGGTGTGCTAGAAACCAGATTCGCCGAAACCCGGATTATCGTGAAAAATGCGTTAAAACTCGTTATTTGAGGTTGAAATCGAACAGGTTAACTCCTGAAATGAGCTAGGACGCGTGATTGAAAAACAGAAAAAAAAAGAAACCGGGTCCAGTCGACCTCCCGAGAACGGGTGAAATTGAAGTGTATAATACACGGTTTGGGATTCGGGTCCGGAACAAAATTCTCCGGAAATCGCATAAGATGTTCTTGGGGTCAGATAAAGCGGCCACGCAAAATTTTAGCACAAACGGAAGACATTTGGGGATGCCGGTGTGCAAGAAACCAGCATTCGCCGAAACTCGGATTATCGTGAAAAATGCGTTAAAACTCGTTATTTGAGGCTGAAATCTTACAGTTAACTCTCGAAATGAGCTAGGACGCGTGATTGAAAAACAATGAAAAAAAGAAACCGGGTCCAGACGACCTCCGAATTTGAAATTGAAGTGTATATAATAATACACGTTTTTTCAGATTCAAGGTCCCGGAAAAAATTCTCCGGAAATCGCATAGGATGTTCTTGGGGTCAGATAAAGCGGCCACGCAAAATTTGAGCACAAACGGAAGACATTTAGGGGTGCCGGTGTGCCAGAAACCAGCATTCGCCGAAACTCGGATTATCGTGAAAAATGTGTTAAAACTCGTTATTTGAGGTCGAAACGAACAGTTAACTCGAAATGAGCTATGACGCGTGATTGAAAAACAGGAGAAAAAGATACCGCTTTGCACGACCTCCCGAACGGCCGAAATTGAAGTGTATAATACACGGTTTTTCGGGATTCCGGTGTCCCGGAACAAAATTCTCCGGAAATCGTGATAGGATGTTCTTGGGGTCGAGAAGCGACCGAAATTGAAGATACGGATCAAGAAATTGAATTCATTTCTCTTCTTTCAATCGAGGATATTTTGAGCACAAATGGAAGACATTTGGGGATCTTGGGGTGTGCAAGAAACCAAAGATTCACGAAACTCGGATTATCGTGAAAAATGCGTTAAAACTCGTTATTTGAGGATGAAATCGAACCGGTTAACTCCTGAAATGAGCTAGGACGCGTGATTGAAAAACAGGGAAAAAAGAAACCGGGTTGCACGACCTCCCGAACTACCGAAATTGAAGTGTATAATACACGCTTTTCGGGATTCCGTGGTCCCGAAAAAATTCTCCGGAAATCGCATAGGATGTTCCTGGGGTCAGATAAAGCGGCCACGCAAAATTTGAGCACCAACGGAAGATATTTAAGGTGCCGGTGTGCGTAAAACCAAAGATTCGCCGAACTCGGATTATCGTGAAAAATGCGTTAAAACTCGTTATTTGAGGATGAAATCGAACAGGTTAACTCCTGAAATGAGCTAGGACGCGTGATTGAAAAACAGGGAGAAAAAGAAACCGGGTCCGGTACGACCTCCCGAACGGCTGTAATTGAAGTGTATAATACACGGTTTTTCGGGATTCTGGGGTCCCGGAAAAAATTCTCCGGAAATCGCATAGGATGTTCCTGGGGTCAGATAAAGCGGCCACGCAAAATTTGAGCACCAACGAAAGACATTTGGGGTGCGGTGCCGTAAAACCAAGATTCGTCGAAACTCGGATTATCGTGAAAAATGCGTTGAAACTCGTTATTTGAGGATGAAATCGAACAGGTTAACTCCTGAAATGAGATAGGACGCGTGATTGAAAAACAGGGAGGAAAAGAAACCGGGTCCGGTACGACCTCCCGAACGGCTGAAATTGAAGTGTATAATACACGGTTTTTCGGGATTCTGGGGTCCCGGAACAAAATTCTCCGGAAATCGCATAGGATGTTCATGGGGTCAGATAAAGCGGCCACGCAATATTTGAGCACCAACGGAAGATATTTGGGGGTGCGGTGTGCGTTAAACCAAAGATTCGCCGAAACTCGGATTATCGTGAAAAATGCGTTAAAACTCGTTATTTGAGGATGAAATCGAACAGGTTAACTCCTGAAATGAGCTAGGACGCGTTATTGAAAAAAAGGGAGGAAAAGAAACCGGGTCCGGTACGACCTCCCAAACGGCTAAAATTGAAGTGTATAATACACGGTTTTTCGGGATTCCGGGGTCCCGGAACAAAATTCTCAGGAAATCGCATAGGATGTTCCTGGGGTCAGATAAAGCGGCCATGCAAAATTTGAGCACCAACGGAAGATATTTGGGGGTGCCGGTGTGCCAGAAACCAGCATTCGCCGAAAGTCGGATTATCGTGAAAAATGCGTTTAAACTCGTTATTTGAGAATGAAATCGAACAGGTTAACTCCTGAAATGAGCTAGGACGCGTGATTGAAAAACATGGAGAAAAAGAAACCGAGTCCGGTACGACCTCCCGAACGGCTGAAATTGAAGTGTATAATACACGGTTTTTCGGGATTCCGGGGTCCCGGAACAAAAGTCTTCGAAAATCACATAGGATGTTCCTGGGGTGAGATAAAGCGGCCACGCAAAATTTGAGCACCAACGGAAGACATTTGGGGGTGCCGGTGTGCCAGAAACCAGCATTCGCCGAAACTCGGATTATCGTGAAAAATGCCTTAAAACTCGTTATTTAAGGTCGAATTCGAAACAGTTAACTCCGAAATGATCTAGGACGCGTAATTGAAAAACAAGGAGAAAAAGAAACCGGTTCCGGTACGACCTCCCGAACGGTTGAAATTGAAGTGTATATAATACACGGTTTTTCGGGATTCCGGGGTCCCGGAACAAAATTCTCCGGAAATCGCATAGGATGTTCCTGGGGTGAGATAAAGCGGCCACGCAAAATTTGAGCACAAACGGAAGACATTTGGGGGTGCCGGTGTGCTAAAAACTAGCATTTCCGAAACTCGGATTATCGTGAAAAATGCGTTAAAACTCGTTATTTGAGGCGAAATCGAACAGTTAACTCGAAATGAGCTAGGACGCGTGATTGAAAAACAGGAGAAAAAGAAACCGGTCCAGTATGACCTCCCGAACGGGTGAAATTGAAGTGTAATACACAGTTTTTCGGGATTCCGGGGTCCCGTAAAAAATTCTCCGAAAATCGCATAGGATGTTCCCGGGGTCAGATAAAGCGGCCACGCAAATATTGAGCACCAACGAAAGACATTTGGGGGTGCCGGTGTGCCAGAAACCAGCATTCGCCGAAACTCGGATTATCGTGAAAAATGCGTTAAAACTCGTTATTTAGGGATGAAATCGAACAGGTTAACTCCTGAAATGAGCTAGGACGCGTGACTGAAAAACAAGGAGGAAAAGAAACCGGGTCCGGTACGACCTCCCGAACGGCTGAAATTGAGAAACCAGCATTTGCCGAAACTCGGATTATCGTGAAAAATGCGTTAAAACTCGTTATTTGAGGCTGAAATCGAACAGGTTAACTCCTGAAATGAGCTAGGACGCGTGATTGAAAAAAGGAGAAAAATAAACCGGGTCCGCACGACCTCCCGAACGGCCGAAATTGAAGTGTATAATACACGGTTTTTTGGATTCGGGTCCCGGAACAAAATTCTCGAGTAAATCGCATAGGATGTTCTTGGGGTCAAATAAAGCGGCCACGCAAAATTTGAGCACAAACGGAAGACATTTGGGGATGCCGGTGTGCAAGAAACCAGCATTCGCCGAAACTCGGATTATCGTGAAAAATGCATTAAAACTCGTTATTTGAGGATGAAATCGAATCGGTTAACTCCTGAAATGAGCTAGGACGCGTGATTAAAAAACAGGGAAAAAAGAAACCGGTCCGTGACGACCTCCCGAAGTGAAATTGAAGTGTATAATACACAGTTTTTCGGGATTCCGGGGTCCCGAAAAAAATTCTCCGGAAATCGCATAGGATGTTCCTGGGGTGAGATAAAGCGGCCACGCAAAATTTGAGCACCAACGGAAGATAATTGGGGGTGCCGGTGTGCCAGAAACCAGCATTCGCCGAAACTTGGATTATCGTGAAAAATGTGTTAAAACTTGTTTTTTGAGGCTGAAATCGAACAGGTTAACTTTTAAAATGAGCTAGGACGCGTGATTGAAAAACAGGGAGAAAATGAAACCAACTCCGGTACGACCTCCCGAACGGCTGAAATTGAAATGTATAATACACGGTTTTTCGGGATTCCGGGTCCTGGAACAAAATTCTACGGAAATCGCATAGGATGTTCCTGGGGTCAGATAAAGCGGCCACGCAAAATTTGAGCACCAACGGAAGACATTTGGGGGTGTCGGTGTGCCAGAAACCAGCATTTGCCGAAACTCGGATTATCGTGAAAAATGCGTTAAAACTCGTTATTTGAGAATGAAATTGAACAGGTTAACTACTGAAATGAGCTAGGACGCGTGATTGAAAAACAGGGAGGAAAAGAAACCGGGTCCGGTACGATCTCCCGAACGGCTGAAATTGAAGTGTATAATACACGGTTTTTGCCGGATTCCGGGGTCCCGAACAAAATTCTCCGAAAATCGCATAGGATGTTCCTGGGTCAGATAAAGCGGCCACGCAAAATTTGAGCACCAATGGAAGACATTTGGGGGTGCGGTGTGCTAGAAACAAAGATTCGCCGAAACTCGGATTATCGTGAAAATGCGTTAAAACTCGTTATTTGAGGCTGAAATCGAACAGGTTAACTCCTGAAATGAGCTAGGACGCGTGATTGAAAAACAGGAAAAAAAGAAACCGGGTCCGATCGACCTCCCGAACGGCCGAAATTGAAGTGTATAATACACGGTTTTTCGGGATTAAGGGTCCGGAACAAAATTCTCCGGAAATCGCATAAGATGTTCTTGGGGTCGATAAAGCGCCACGCAAAATTTTAGCACAAACGGAAGACATTTGGGGATGCCGGTGTGCAAGAAACCAAACATTCGCCGAAACTCCTGATTATCGTGAAAATGCGTTAAAACTCGTTATTTGAGGCTGAAATCGAACAGATTAACTCTCGAAATGAGCTAGGACGCGTGATTGAAAAACAATGAAAAAAAGAAACCGGTCCGACGACCTCCCGAACGGTCGAAATTGAAGTGTATATAATACACGGTTTTTGCCAGATTCCGGTCCCGAACAAAATTCTCCGGAAATCGCATAGGATGTTCTTGGGGTCGATAAAGCGGCCACGCAAAATTTGAGCACAAACGGAAGACATTTAGGGGTGCCGGTGTGCGTAAAACCAAGCATTCGCCGAAACTCGGATTATCGTGAAAAATGTGTTAAAACTCGTTATTTGAGGTCGAAATCGAACAGTTAACTCCGAAATGAGCTATGACACGTGATTGAAAAACAGGAGAAAAAGATACCGCTTTCGGTACGACCTCCCGAACGGCTGAAATTGAAGTGTATAATACACGATTTTTCGGGATTAGGTCCCGAACAAAATTCTCCGGAAATCGCATAGGATGTTCTTGGGGTCAGATAAAGCGACCAAAAATTGAAGATACAGATCTAGAAATTGAATTCATTTCTCTTCTTTCAATCGAGGATATTTTGAGCACAAATGGAAGACATTTGGGGATGTCGGTGTGCCAGAAACCAGCATTCGCCGAAACTCGGATTATCGTGAAAAATGCCTTAAAACTCGTTATTTAAGGCTGAATTCGAACAGGTTAACTCCTGAAATGATCTAGGACGCGTAATTGAAAAACAGGGAGAAAAAGAAACCGGTTCCGCACGACCTCCGAACGGTTGAAATTGAAGTGTATATAATACACGGTTTTCTGGGATTCGGGGTCCCGGAACAAAATTCTCGAAATCGCATAGGATGTTCTGGGTGAGATAAAGCGGCCACGCAAAATTTGAGCACAAACGGAAGACATTTGGGGGTGCCGGTGTGCTAAAAACTAGCATTTCCGAAACTCGGATTATCGTGAAAAATGCGTTAAAACTCGTTATTTGAGGCAGAAATCGAACAGGTTAACTCCTGAAATGAGCTAGGACGCGTGATTGAAAAACAGGGAGAAAAAGAAACCGGGTCCGGTATGACCTCCCGAACGGCTGAAATTGAAGTGTAATACACAGTTTTTCGGGATTCCGGGGTCCCGTAAAAAATTCTCCGAAAATCGCATAGGATGTTCCGGGTCGATAAAGCGGCCACGCAAAATTTGAGCACCAACGGAAGACATTTGGGGGTGCGGTGTGCGAAAACCAAAGATTCGCGAAACTCTGATTATCGTGAAAAATGCGTTAAAACTCGTTATTTAGGGATGAAATCGAACAGGTTAACTCCTGAAATGAGCTAGGACGCGTGACTGAAAAAAAAGGAGGAAAAGAAACCGGGTCCGGTACGACCTCCCGAACGGCTGAAATTGAGAAACCAGCATTTGCCGAAACTCGGATTATCGTGAAAAATGCGTTAAAACTCGTTATTTGAGGCTGAAATCGAACAAGTTAACTCTGAAATGAGCTAGGACGCGTGATTGAAAAAAACGGGGAGAAAAATAAACGGGTCCCACGACCTCCCGAACGGCTGAAATTGAAGTGTATAATACACGGTTTCGGGATTCGGGTCCGAACAAAATTCTCCGGAAATCGCATAGGATGTTCTTGGGGTCAAATAAAGCGGCCACGCAAAATTTGAGCACAAACGGAAGACATTTGGGGATGCCGGTGTGCAAGAAACCAGCATTCGCCGAAACTCGGATTATCGTGAAAAATGCATTAAAACTCGTTATTTGAGGATGAAATCGAATCGGTTAACTCCTGAAATGAGCTAGGACGCGTGATTAAAAACGGGGAAAAAGAAACAGGGTCCGATACGACCTCCCGAACTGCCGAAATTGAAGTGTATAATACACGATTTTTCGGGATTCGGGGGGTCCCGAAAAAAATTCTCGGAAATCGCATAGGATGTTCCTGGGGTGAGATAAAGCGGCCACGCAAAATTTGAGCACCAACGGAAGATAATGGGGGTGCTTGGTGTGCCGAAAACCAAAGATTCGCCGAAACTCGGATTATCGTGAAAATGCGTTAAAACTTGTTTTTGAGGCTGAAATCGAACAGGTTAACTTTTAAAATGAGCTAGGACGCGTGATTGAAAAACAGGGAGAAAATGAAACCAACTCCGGTACGACCTCCCGAACGGCTGAAATTGAAATGTATAATACACGGTTTTTCGGGATTCCGGGGTCCGGGACAAAAATTTACGGAAAACGCCTAGGATGTTCCTGGGGTCAGATAAAGCGGTCACGCAAAATTTGAGCACCAACGGAAGACATTTGGGGGTGTCGGTGTGCTTAAAAACCGAAAGATTTGCGAAACTCGGATTATCGTGAAAAATGCGTTAAAACTCGTTATTTGAGAATGAAATTGAACAGGTTAACTACTGAAATGAGCTAGGACGCGTGATTGAAAAACAGGGAGGAAAAGAAACCGGGTCCGGTACGATCTCCCGAACGGCTGAAATTGAAGTGTATAATACACGGTTTTTCGGGATTCCGGGGTCCCGGAACAAAATTCTCCGAAAATCGCATAGGATGTTCCTGGGGTCAGATAAAGCGGCCACGCAAAATTTGAGCACCAATGGAAGACATTTGGGGGTGCCGGTGTGCTAGAAACCAGCATTCGCCGAAACTCGGATTATCGTGAAAAATGCGTTAAAACTCGTTATTTGAGGCTGAAATCGAACAGGTTAACTCCTGAAATGAGCTAGGACGCGTGATTGAAAAACAGGTAAAAAAAGAAACCGGGTCCGGTACGACCTCCCGAACGGCTGAAATTGAAGTGTATAATACACGGTTTTTCGGGATTCCGGGTCCCGGAACAAAATTCTCCGGAAATCGCATAAGATGTTCTTGGGGTCAGATAAAGCGGCCACGCAAAATTTTAGCACAAACGGAAGACATTTGGGGATGCCGGTGTGCAAGAAACCAGCATTCGCCGAAACTCGGATTATCGTGAAAAATGCGTTAAAACTCGTTATTTGAGGCTGAAATCGAACAGGTTAACTCTCGAAATGAGCTAGGACGCGTGATTGAAAAACAATGAAAAAAAGAAACCGGGTCCGGTACGACCTCCCGAACTTTGAAATTGAAGTGTATATAATACACGGCCAGATTCGGGTCCCGGAACAAAATTCTCCGGAAATCGCATAGGATGTTCTTGGGGTCAGATAAAGCGGCCACGCAAAATTTGAGCACAAACGGAAGACATTTAGGGGTGCCGGTGTGCCAGAAACCAGCATTCGCCGAAACTCGGATTATCGTGAAAAATGTGTTAAAACTCGTTATTTGAGGCTGAAATCGAACAGGTTAACTCCTGAAATGAGCTATGACACGTGATTGAAAAACAGGGAGAAAAAGATACCGCTTTCGGTACGACCTCCCGAACGGCTGAAATTGAAGTGTATAATACACGATTTTTCGGGATTCCGGGTCCCGGAACAAAATTCTCCGGAAATCGCATAGGATGTTCTTGGGGTCAGATAAAGCGACCAAAAATTGAAGATACAGATCTAGAAATTGAATTCATTTCTCTTCTTTCAATCGAGGATATTTTGAGCACAAATGGAAGACATTTGGGGATGTCGGTGTGCCAGAAACCAGCATTCGCCGAAACTCGGATTATCGTGAAAAATGCCTTAAAACTCGTTATTTAAGGCTGAATTCGAACAGGTTAACTCCTGAAATGATCTAGGACGCGTAATTGAAAAACAGGGAGAAAAAGAAACCGGTTCCGGTACGACCTCCCGAACGGTTGAAATTGAAGTGTATATAATACACGGTTTTTCGGGATTCCGGGGTCCCGGAACAAAATTCTCCGGAAATCGCATAGGATGTTCCTGGGGTGAGATAAAGCGGCCACGCAAAATTTGAGCACAAACGGAAGACATTTGGGGGTGCCGGTGTGCTAAAAACTAGCATTTCCGAAACTCGGATTATCGTGAAAAATGCGTTAAAACTCGTTATTTGAGGCAGAAATCGAACAGGTTAACTCCTGAAATGAGCTAGGACGCGTGATTGAAAAACAGGGAGAAAAAGAAACCGGGTCCGGTATGACCTCCCGAACGGCTGAAATTGAAGTGTAATACACAGTTTTTCGGGATTCCGGGGTCCCGTAAAAAATTCTCCGAAAATCGCATAGGATGTTCCCGGGGTCAGATAAAGCGGCAACGCAAAATTTGAGCACCAACGAAAGACATTTGGGGGTGCCGGTGTGCCAGAAACCAGCATTCGCCGAAACTCGGATTATCGTGAAAAATGCGTTAAAACTCGTTATTTAGGGATGAAATCGAACAGGTTAACTCCTGAAATGAGCTAGGACGCGTGACTGAAAAACAAGGAGGAAAAGAAACCGGGTCCGGTACGACCTCCCGAACGGCTGAAATTGAGAAACCAGCATTTGCCGAAACTCGGATTATCGTGAAAAATGCGTTAAAACTCGTTATTTGAGGCTGAAATCGAACAGGTTAACTCCTGAAATGAGCTAGGACGCGTGATTGAAAAACAGGGAGAAAAATAAATCGGGTCCGGTACGACCTCCCGAACGGCTGAAATTGAAGTGTATAATACACGGTTTTTCGGGATTCCGGGTCCCGGAACAAAATTCTCCAGAAATCGCATAGGATGTTCTTGGGGTCAAATAAAGCGGCCACGCAAAATTTGAGCACAAACGGAAGACATTTGGGGATGCCGGTGTGCAAGAAACCAGCATTCGCCGAAACTCGGATTATCGTGAAAAATGCATTAAAACTCGTTATTTGAGGATGAAATCGAATCGGTTAACTCCTGAAATGAGCTAGGACGCGTGATTAAAAAACAGGGAAAAAAGAAACCGGGTCCGGTACGACCTCCCGAACGGCTGAAATTGAAGTGTATAATACACAGTTTTTCGGGATTCTGGGGTCCCGAAAAAAATTCTCCGGAAATCGCATAGGATGTTCCTGGGGTGAGATAAAGCGGCCACGCAAAATTTGAGCACCAACGGAAGACATTTGGGGATGCCGGTGTGCAAGAAACCAGCATTCGCCGAAACTCGGATTATCGTGAAAAATGCGTTAAAACTCGTTATTTGAGGCTGAAATCGAACAGGTTAACTCTCGAAATGAGCTAGGACGCGTGATTGAAAAACAATGAAAAAAGAAACCAGGGTCCAGACGACCTCCCGAACAGTGAAATTGAAGTGTATATAATACACGGTTTTTTCAGATTCGGTCCCGAACAAAATTCTCCGGAAATCGCATAGGATGTTCTTGGGGTCTGATAAAGCGGCCACGCAAATTTTGAGCACAAACGGAAGACATTTAGGGGTGCCGGTGTGCCAGAAACCAGCATTCGCCGAAACTCGGATTATCGTGAAAAATGTGTTAAAACTCGTTATTTGAGGCTGAAATCGAACAGGTTAACTCCTGAAATGAGCTATGACACGTGATTGAAAAACAGGGAGAAAAAGATACCGCTGCACGACCTCCCGAACTCGAAATTGAAGTGTATAATACACGGTTTTCGGGATTAGGGTCCGGAACAAAATTCTCCGGAAATCGCATAGGATGTTCTTGGGGTCAGATAAAGCGACCAAAAATTGAAGATACAGATCTAGAAATTGAATTCATTTCTCTTCTTTCAATCGAGGATATTTTGAGCACAAATGGAAGACATTTGGGGATGTCGGTGTGCAAGAAACCAGCATTCGCCGAAACTCGGATTATCGTGAAAAATGCGTTAAAACTCGTTATTTGAGGATGAAATCGAACCGGTTAACTCCTGAAATGAGCTAGGACGCGTGATTGAAAAACAGGGAAAAAAAGAAACCGGTCCCAGACGACCTCCCGAACGGTGAAATTGAAGTGTATAATACACGATTTTCGGGATTCGTGGTCCCGAAAAAAAATTCTCCGGAAATCGCATAGGATGTTCTGGGTCGATAAAGCGGCCACGCAAAATTTGAGCACCAACGGAAGATATTTGGGGGTGCGGTGTGCGAAAACCAAAGATTCGCCGAACTCGGATTATCGTGAAAATGCGTTAAAACTCGTTATTTGAGGATGAAATCGAACCGGTTAACTCCTGAAATGAGCTAGGACGCGTGATTGAAAAACAGGGAAAAAAAAGAAACCGGTCCGATGACGACCTCCCGAACTACCGAAATTGAAGTGTATAATACTGAGTTTTCGGGATTCCGGTCCCGAAAAAATTCTCCGAAATCGAATAGGATGTTCCGGGTCGATAAAGCGGCCACGCAAAATTTGAGCACCAACGGAAGATATTTGGGGTGTCGGTGTGCCGAAACCAAGATTTTTGAAACTCGGATTATCGTGAAAAATGCGTTAAAACTCGTTATTTGAGGCTGAAATCGAACAGGTTAACTCTCGAAATGAGCTAGGACGCGTGATTGAAAAAAAATGAAAAAAAGAAACCGGGTCCGGTACGACCTCCCGAACGGCTGAAATTGAAGTGTATATAATACACGGTTTTTCAGGATTCCGGGTCCCGGAACAAAATTCTTCGGAAATCGCATAGGATGTTCTTGGGGTCAGATAAAGCGGCCACGCAAAATTTGAGCACAAACGGAAGACATTTGGGGTGCGGTGTGCTAGAAACCAAGATTCGCGAAACTCGGATTATCGTGAAAAATGCGTTAAAACTCGTTATTTGAGGCTGAAATCGAACAGGTTAACTCTGGAAATAAGCTAGGACGCGTGATTGAAAAACAGGGAAAAAAGAAACCGGGTCCGGTACGACCTCCCGAACGGCTGAAATTGAAGTGTATAATACACGGTTTTTCGGGATTCCGGGGTCCCGGAAAAAAATTCTCCGGAAATCGCATAGGATGTTCCTGGGGTCAGATAAAGCGGCCACGCAAAATTTGAGCACCAACGGAAGATATTTGGGGGTGCCGGTGTGCCAGAAACCAGCATTCGCCGAACTCGGATTATCCTGAAAAATGCGTTAAAACTCGTTATTTGAGGATGAAATCGAACCGGTTAACTCCTGAAATGAGCTAGGACGCGTGATTGAAAAACAGGGAAAAAAAGAAACCGGGTCCGGTACGACCTCCCGAACAATTTGAAATTGAAGTGTATAATACACGGTTTTTCGGGATTCCGGGGTCCCGAAACAAAATTCTCCGGAAATCGCATAGGATGTTCCTGGGGTCAGATAAAGCGGCCACGCAAAATTTGAGCACCAACGGAAGACATTTGGGGGTGTCGGTGTGCCAGAAACCAGCATTTGCCGAAACTCGGATTATCGTGAAAAATGCGTTAAAACTCGTTATTTGAGGATGAAATCGAACAGGTTAACTACTGAAATGAGCTAGGACGCGTGATTGAAAAACAATGAAAAAAAGAAACCGGGTCCGGTTCGACCTCCCGAACGGCTGAAATTGAAGTGTATATAATACACGGTTTTTCAGGATTCCGGGTCCCGGAACAAAATTCTCCGGAAATCGCATAGGATGTTCTTGGGGTCAGATAAAGCGGCCACGCAAATTTTGAGCACAAACGGAAGACATTTAGGGGTGCCGGTGTGCCAGAAACCAGCATTCGCCGAAACTCGGATTATCGTGAAAAATGTGTTAAAACTCGTTATTTGAGGCTGAAATCGAACAGGTTAACTCCTGAAATGAGCTATGACACGTGATTGAAAAACAGGGAGAAAAAGATACCGCTTTCGGTACGACCTCCCGAACGGCTGAAATTGAAGTGTATAATACACGGTTTTTCGGGATTCCGGGTCCCGGAACAAAATTCTCCGGAAATCGCATAGGATGTTCTTGGGGTCAGATAAAGCGACCAAAAATTGAAGATACAGATCTAGAAATTGAATTCATTTCTCTTCTTTCAATCGAGGATATTTTGAGCACAAATGGAAGACATTTGGAGATGTCGGTGTCAAGAAACCAAAGATTCGCGAAACTCGGATTATCGTGAAAAATGCGTTAAAACTCGTTATTTGAGGATGAAATCGAACAGGTTAACTCCTGAAATGAGCTAGGACGCGTGATTGAAAAACAGGGAAAAAAAGAAACCGGGTCCGTGACGACCTCCGAATTTGAAATTGAAGTGTATAATACACAGTTTTTCGGGATTCCGGGGTCCCGAAAAAAATTCTCCGGAAATCGCATAGGATGTTCCTGGGGTCAGATAAAGCGGCCACGCAAAATTTGAGCACCAACGGAAGATATTTGGGGGTGCCGGTGTGCCAGAAACCAGCATTCGCCGAACTCGGATTATCGTGAAAAATGCGTTAAAACTCGTTATTTGAGGATGAAATCGAACCGGTTAACTCCTGAAATGAGCTAGGACGCGTGATTGAAAAAAGGGAAAAAAAAACCGGGTCCAGACGACCTCCCGACAGTGAAATTGAAGTGTATAATACTGAGTTTTCGGGATTCGGGGTCCCGAAAAAATTCTCCGGAAATCGCATAGGATGTTCCCGGGGTCAGATAAAGCGGCCACGCAAAATTTGAGCACCAACGGAAGATATTTGGGGGTGTCGGTGTGCCAGAAACCAGCATTTGCCGAAACTCGGATTATCGTGAAAAATGCGTTAAAACTCGTTATTTGAGGCTGAAATCGAACAGGTTAACTCTCGAAATGAGCTAGGACGCGTGATTGAAAAACAATGAAAAAAAGAAACCGGGTCCGGTACGACCTCCCGAACGGCTGAAATTGAAGTGTATATATAATACACGGTTTTTCAGGATTCCGGGTCCCGGAACAAAATTCTTCGGAAATCGCATAGGATGTTCTTGGGGTCAGATAAAGCGGCCACGCAAAATTTGAGCACAAACGGAAGACATTTGGGGGTGCCGGTGTGCTAGAAACCAGCATTCGCCGAAACTCGGATTATCGTGAAAAATGCGTTAAAACTCGTTATTTGAGGCTGAAATCGAACAGGTTAACTCCTGAAATGAGCTAGGACGCGTGATTGAAAAATAGGGAAAAAAAGAAACCGGGTCCGGTACGACCTCCCGAACGGCTGAAATTGAAGTGTATAATACACGGTTTTTCGGGATTTCAGGGTCCCGAAAAAAATTCTCCGGAAATCGCATAGGATGTTCCTGGGGTCAGATAAAGCGGCCACGCAAAATTTGAGCACCAACGGAAGATATTTGGGGGTGCCGGTGTGCCAGAAACCAGCATTCGCCGAACTCGGATTATCGTGAAAAATGCGTTAAAACTCGTTATTTGAGGATGAAATCGAACCGGTTAACTCCTGAAATGAGCTAGGACGCGTGATTGAAAAACAGGGAAAAAAAGAAACCGGGTCCGGTACGACCTCCCGAATTTGAAATTGAAGTGTATAATACACGGTTTTTCGGATTTGAGTCCCGAAAAAAATTCTCCGGAAATCGCATAGGATGTTCCTGGGGTCAGATAAAGCGGCCACGCAAAATTTGAGCACCAACGGAAGATATTTGGGGGTGTCGGTGTGCCAGAAACCAGCATTTGCCGAAACTCGGATTATCGTGAAAAATGCGTTAAAACTCGTTATTTGAGGATGAAATCGAACAGGTTAACTATCGAAATGAGCTAGGACGCGTGATTGAAAAACAGGAGGAAAAGAAACCGGGTCCCAGACGATCTCTGAACAGGTGAAATTGAAGTGTATAATACACGGTTTTTCGGGATTCGGTCCGGAACAAAATTCTCGAAAATCGCATAGGATGTTCCTGGGGTCGAGATAAAGCAGCCACGCAAATTTGAGCACCAACGGAAGACATTTGGGGTGCTTAGGTGTGCTAGAAAACAAAGATTCGCCGAAACTCGGATTATCGTGAAAAATGCGTTAAAACTCGTTATTTGAGGTTGAAATCGAACAGGATAACTCCTGAAATGAGCTAGGACGCGTGATTGAAAAACAGGAAAAAAAAACCGGGTCCGGTCAGCACGACCTCGAAACGGTGAAATTGAAGTGTATAATACACGGTTTTTCGGGATTCGGGTGTCCCGGAACAAAATTCTCCGGAAATCACATAGGATGTTCTTGGGGTCAGATAAAGCGGCCACGCAAAATTTTAGCACAAACGGAAGACATTTGGGGATACCGGTGTGCAAGAAACCAAAGATTCGCGAAACTCGGATTATCGTGAAAAATGCGTTAAAACTCGTTATTTGAAATTTGAAATCGAACGGGTTAACTCTCGAAATGAGCTAGGACGCGTGATTGAAAAACAATGAAAAAAAGAAACCGGTCCGTACGACCTCCCGAACGGTGAAATTGAAGTGTATATAATACACGGTTTTTCAGGATTCCGGGTCCCGGAACAAAATTCTCCGGAAATCGCATAGGATGTTCTTGGGGTCAGATAAAGCGACCAAAATTGAAGATACAGATCAAGAAATTGAATTCATTTCTCTTCTTTCAATCGAGGATATTTTGAGCACAAACGGAAGACATTTGGGGATGCCGGTGTGCAAGAAACCAGCATTCGCCGAAACTCTGATTATCGTGAAAAATACGTTAAAACTCGTTATTTGAGGATGAAATCGAACCGGTTAACTCCTGAAATGAGCTAGGACGCGTGATTGAAAAACAAGGAAAAAAAAGAAACCGGGTCCGGTACGACCTCCCGAACGGTTGAAATTGAAGTGTATAATACACAGTTTTTCGGGATTCCGGGGTCCCGAAAAAAATTCTCCGGAAATCGCATAGGATGTTCCTGGGGTCAGATAAAGCGGCCACGCAAAATTTGAGCACCAACGGAAGATATTTGGGGGTGCCGGTGTGCCAGAAACCAACATTCACCGAACTCGGATTATCGTGAAAAATGCGTTAAAACTCGTTATTTGAGGCTGAAATCGAACAGGTTAACTTCTAAAATGAGCTAGGACGCGTGATTGAAAAACAGGGAGAAAAAGAAACCGGTCCGGTACGACCTTCCGAACGGCTGAAATTGAAGTGTATAATACATGGTTTTTCGGGATTCCGGGGTCCCGGAACAAAATTCTCCGAAAATCGCATAGGATGTTCCTGGGGTAAGATAAAGCGGCCACGTAAAATTTGAGCACCAACGGAAGACATTTGGGGGTGCCGGTGTGCTAGAAACCAGCATTCGCCGAAACTCGGATTATCGTGAAAGATGCGTTAAAACTCGTTATTTGAGGCTGAAATCGAACAGGTTAACTCCTGAAATGAGCAAGGACGCGTGATTGAAAAACAGGGAAAAAAAGAAACCGGGCCCGGTACGACCTCCCGAACGGCTGAAATTGAAGTGTATAATACACGGTTTTTCAGGATTCCGGGTCCCGGAACAAAATTCTCCGGAAATCGCATAGGATGTTCTTGGGGTCAGATAAAGCGGCCACGCAAAATTTGAGCACAAACGGAATACATTTGGGGATGCCGGTCTGCAAGAAACCAGCATTCGCCGAAACTCGGATTATCGTGAAAAATGCGTTAAAACTCGTTATTTGAGGCTGAAATCGAACAGGTTAACTTCTAAAATGATCTAGGACGCGTGATTGAAAAACAGGGAGAAAAAGAAACCGGTCCGGTACGACCTCCCGAACGGCTGAAATTGAAGTGTATATAATAATACACGGTTTTTCAGGATTCCGGGTCCCAGAACAAAATTCTCCGGAAATCACCTAGGGTGTTCTTGGGGTCAGATAAAGCGGCCACGCAAAATTTGAGCACAATCGGAAGATATTTGGGGTGCCGGTGTGCCAGAAACCAGCATTCGCCGAACTCGGATTATCGTGAAAAATGCGTTAAAACTCGTTATTTGAGGCTGAAATCGAACAGGTTAACTTCTAAAATGATCTAGGACGCGTGATTGAAAAACAGGGAGAAAAAGAAACCGGTCCGGTACGACCTCCCGAACGGCTGAAATTGAAGTGTATATAATACATGGTTTTTCGGGATTCCGGGGTCCCGGAACAAAATTCTCCGAAAATCGAATAGGATGTTCCTGGGGTCAGATAAAGCGGCTACGCAAAATTTGAGCACCAACGGAAGACATTTGGGGGTGCCGGTGTGCTAGAAACCAGCATTCGCCGAAACTCGGATTATCGTGAAAAATGCGTTAAAGCTCGTTATTTGAGGCTGAAATCGAACAGGTTAACTCCTGAAATGAGCTTGGACGCGTGATTGAAAAACAGGGAAAAAAAGAAACCGGGTCCGGTACGACATCCCGAACGGCTGAAATTGAAGTGTATAATCCACGGTTTTTCGGGATTCCGGGTCCCGGAACAAAATTCTCCGGAAATCGCATAGGATGTTCTTGGGGTCAGATAAAGCGGCCACGCAAAATTTGAGCACAAACGGAAGACATTTGGGGATGCCGGTGTGCAAGAAACCAGCATTCGCCGAAACTCGGATTATCGTGAAAAATGCGTTAAAACTCGTTATTTGAGGCTGAAATCGAATAGGTTAACTTTCGAAATGAGCTAGGATGCGTGATTGAAAAACAAGGAAAAAAAGAAACCGGGTCCGGTACGACCTCCCGAACGGCTGAAATTGAAGTGTATATAATACACGGTTTTTCAGGATTCCGGGTCCCAGAACAAAATTCTCCGGAAATCACATAGGATGTTCTTGGGGTCAGATAAAGCGGCCACGCAAAATTTGAGCACAATCGGAAGATATTTGGGGGTGCCGGTGTGCCAGAAACCAGCATTCGCCGAAACTCGGATTATCGTGAAAAATGCGTTAAAACTCGTTATTTGAGGTTGAAATCGAACAGGTTAACTCCTGAAATGAGCTAGGACGCGTGATTGAAAAACAGGGAGGAAAAGAAACCGGGTCCGGTACGATCTCCGAACGTCTGAAATTGAAGTGTATAATACACGGTTTTTCGGGATTCCGGGTCCCGGAACAAAATTCTCCGAAAATCGCATAGGATGTTCCTGGGGTCAGATAAAGCAGCCACGCAAATTTGAGCACCAACGGAAGACATTTGGGGGTGCCGGTGTGCTAGAAACCAGCATTCGCCGAAACTCGGATTATCGTGAAAAATGCGTTAAAACTCGTTATTTGAGGCTGAAATCGAACAGGATAACTCCTGAAATGAGCTAGAACGCGTGATTGAAAAACAGGGAAAAAAAGAAACCGGGTCCGGTACGACCTCCCGAACGGCTGAAATTGAAGTGTATAATACACGGTTTTTCGGGATTCCGGGTCCCGGAACAAAATTCTCCGGAAATCGCATAGGATGTTCTTGGGGTCAGATAAAGCGGCCACGCAAAATTTTAGCACAAACGGAAGACATTTGGGGATACCGGTGTGCAAGAAACCAGCATTCGCCGAAACTCGGATTATCGTGAAAAATGCGTTAAAACTCGTTATTTGAGGCTGAAATCGAACAGGTTAACTCTCGAAATGAGCTAGGACGCGTGATTGAAAAACAATGAAAAAAAGAAACCGGGTCCGGTACGACCTCCCGAACGGCTGAAATTGAAGTGTATATAATACACGGTTTTTCAGGATTCCGGGTCCCGGAACAAAATTCTCCGGAAATCGCATAGGATGTTCTTGGGGTCAGATAAAGCGACCAAAATTGAAGATACAGATCAAGAAATTGAATTCATTTCTCTTCTTTCAATCGAGGATATTTTGAGCACAAACGGAAGACATTTGGGGATGCCGGTGTGCAAGAAACCAGCATTCGCCGAAACTCTGATTATCGTGAAAAATACGTTAAAACTCGTTATTTGAGGATGAAATCGAACCGGTTAACTCCTGAAATGAGCTAGGACGCGTGATTGAAAAACAAGGAAAAAAAAGAAACCGGGTCCGGTACGACCTCCCGAACGGTTGAAATTGAAGTGTATAATACACGATTTTTCGGGATTCCGGTCCCGAAAAAATTCTCCGGAAATCGCATAGGATGTTCCTGGGGTGAGATAAAGCGGCCACGCAAAATTTGAGCACCAACGGAAGATATTTGGGGTGCGGTGTGCCGTAAAACCAACATTCACCGAACTCGGATTATCGTGAAAATGCGTTAAAACTCGTTATTTGAGGAAATTTGAAATCGAACAGGTTAACTTCTAAAATGAGCTAGGACGCGTGATTGAAAAACAGGGAGAAAAAGAAACCGGTCGGCACGACCTTCCGAACTAGTGAAATTGAAGTGTATAATACCGGTTTTTCGGGATTCCGGGGTCCCGGAACAAAATTCTCGAAAATCGCATAGGATGTTCCTGGGGTAAGATAAAGCGGCCACGTAAAATTTGAGCACCAACGGAAGACATTTGGGGGTGCCGGTGTGCTAGAAACCAAAGATTCGCCGAAACTCGGATTATCGTGAAAGATGCGTTAAAACTCGTTATTTGAGGCTGAAATCGAACAGGGTTAACTCCTGAAATGAGCAAGGACGCGTGATTGAAAAACAGGAAAAAAGAAACGGGCCCGTGACGACCTCCGAAACGATTTGAAATTGAAGTGTATAATACACGGTTTTTCAGATCGGGTCCCGAACAAAATTCTCCGGAAATCGCATAGGATGTTCTTGGGGTCGAGATAAAGCGCCACGCAAAATTTGAGCACAAACGGAATACATTTGGGGATGCGGTGCAAGAAACAAAGATTCGCCGAAACTCGGATTATCGTGAAAATGCGTTAAAACTCGTTATTTGAGGCTGAAATCGAACAGGTTAACTTCTAAAATGATCTAGGACGCGTGATTGAAAACAGGAGAAAAAGAAACCGGTCCAGACGACCTCGAACTATTTGAAATTGAAGTGTATATAATAATACACGGTTTTTCAGATTCGGTCCCGAACAAAATTCTCAGGAAATCACCTAGGGTGTTCTTGGGGTCGATAAAGCGGCCACGCAAAATTTGAGCACAATCGGAAGATATTTGGGGTGCGGTGTGCGTAAACCAAGATTCGCCGAACTCGGATTATCGTGAAAAATGCGTTAAAACTCGTTATTTGAGGTGAAATCGAACAAAGTTAACTTCTAAAATGATCTAGGACGCGTGATTGAAAAACAGGGAGAAAAAGAAACCGGTCCGGTACGACCTCCCGAACGGCTGAAATTGAAGTGTATATAATACATGGTTTTTCGGGATTCCGGGGTCCCGGAACAAAATTCTCCGAAAATCGAATAGGATGTTCCTGGGGTCAGATAAAGCGGCTACGCAAAATTTGAGCACCAACGGAAGACATTTGGGGGGTGCCGGTGTGCTAGAAAAAAGATTCGCCGAAACTCGGATTATCGTGAAAAATGCGTTAAAGCTCGTTATTTGAGGTGAAATCGAACAGAGTTAACTCCTGAAATGAGCTTGGACGCGTGATTGAAAAACAGGGAAAAAAGAAACCGGGTCCGACGACATCCCGAACTGAAATTGAAGTGTATAATCCACGGTTTTCGGGATTAGGGTCCGGAACAAAATTCTCCGGAAATCGCATAGGATGTTCTTGGGGTCGATAAAGCGGCCACGCAAAATTTGAGCACAAACGGAAGACATTTGGGGATGCCGGTGTGCAAGAAACCAAGATTCGCCGAAACTCCGGATTATCGTGAAAAATGCGTTAAAACTCGTTATTTGAACCTGAAATCGAACAGGTTAACTTTCGAAATGAGCTAGGATGCGTGATTGAAAAACAAGAAAAAAAAAAGAAACCGGGTCCAGACGACCTCCCGAACGGTTGAAATTGAAGTGTATATAATACACGGTTTTTCAGATTCCGGTCCCAGAACAAAATTCTCGAAATCACATAGGATGTTCTTGGGGTCGAGAAAGCGGCCACGCAAAATTTGAGCACAATCGGAAGATATTTGGGGTGCCGGTGTGCGTAAACCAAACATTCGCCGAAACTCGGATTATCGTGAAAAATGCGTTAAAACTCGTTATTTGAGGTTGAAATCGAACAGGTTAACTCCTGAAATGAGCTATGACACGTGATTGAAAAACAGGGAGAAAAAGATACCGCTTTCGGTACGACCTCCCGAACGGCTGAAATTGAAGTGTATAATACACGGTTTTTCGGGATTCCGTGTCCCGGAACAAAATTCTCCGGAAATCGCATAGGATGTTCTTGGGATCAGATAAAGCGGCCAAAAATTGAAGATACAGATCAAGAAATTGAATCCATTTCACTTCTTTCAATCGAGGATATTTTGAGCACAAACGGAAGACATTTAGGGATGCCGGTGTGCAAGAAACCAACATTCGCCAAAACTCGGATTATCGTGAAAAATGCGTTAAAACTCGTTATTTGAGGATGAAATCGAACCGGTTAACTCCTGAAATGAGCTAGGACGCGTGATTGAAAAACAGGGAAAAAAAGAAACCGGGTCCGGTACGACCTCCCGAACGGCTGAAATTGAAGTGTATAATACACAGTTTTTGGGGATTCCGGGGTCCCGAAAAAAATTCTCCGAAAATCGCATAGGATGTTCCTTGGGTCAGATAAAGCGGCCACGCAAAATTTGAGCACCAATAGAAGATATTTGGGGGTGCCGGTGTGCCAGAAACCAGCATTCGCCAAACTCGGATTATCGTGAAAAATGCGTTAAAACTCGTTATTTGAGGTTGAAATCGAACAGGTTAACTCCTGAAATGACCTATGACACGTGATTGAAAAACAGGGAGAAAAAGATACCGCTTTCGATACGACCTCCCGAACGGCTGAAATTGAAGTGTATAATACACGGTTTTTCGGGATTCCGGGTCCCGGAACAAAATTCTCCGGAAATCGCATAGGATGTTCTTGGGATCAGATAAAGCGGCCAAAAATTGAAGATACAGATCAAGAAATTGAATTCATTTCTTTTCTTTCAATCGAGGATATTTTGAGCACAAACGAAAGACATTTGGGGATGCCGGTGTGCAAGAAACCAACATTCGCCGAAACTCGGATTATCGTGAAAAATGCGTTAAAACTCGTTATTTGAGGATAAATCGAACCGGTTAACTCCTGAAATGAGCTAGGACGCGTGATTGAAAAACAGGGAAAAAAAGAAACCGGGTCCGGTACGACCTCCCGAACGGCTGAAATTGAAGTGTATAATACACAGTTTTTGGGGATTCTGGGGTCCCGAAAAAAATTCTCCGAAAATCGCATAGGATGTTCCTTGGGTCAGATAAAGCGGCCACGCAAAATTTGAGCACCAACGGAAGATATTTGGGGGTGCCGGTGTGCCAGAAACCAGCATTCGCCGAACTCGGATTATCGTGAAAAATGCGTTAAAACTCGTTATTTGAGGCTGAAATCGAACAGGTTAACTTCTAACATGAGCTAGGACGCGTGATTAAAAAACAGGGAGAAAATGAAACCGGTCCGGTACGACCTCCCGAACGGCTGAAATTGAAGTGTATAATACATGGTTTTTCGGGATTCCGGGGTCCCGGAACAAAATTCTCTGAAAATCGCATAGGATGTTCCTGGGGTAAGATAAAGCGGCCACGCAAAATTTGAGCACCAACGGACGACATTTGGGGGTGCCGGTGTGCCAGAAACCTGCATTCGCCGAAACTCGGATTATCGTGAAAAATGCCTTAAAACTCGTTATTTGAGGTTGAAATCGAACAGGTTAACTTCTAAAATGAGCTAGGACGCGTGATTGAAAAACAGGGAGAAAAAGAAACTGGTTCCGGTACGACCTCCCGAACGGCTAAAATTGAAGTGTATAATACACGGTTTTTCGGGATTCTGGGGTCCCGGAACAAAATTCTCCGGAAATCGCATAGGATGTTCCTGGGGTCAGATAAAGCGGCCACGCAAAATTTGAGCACCAACGGAAGACATTTGGGGGTGCCGATATGCCAGAAACCAGCATTCGCCGAAACTCGGATTATCGTGAAAAATGCGTTAAAACTCGTTATTTGAGGATGAAATCGAACAGGTTAACTCCTGAAATGAGCTAGGGCGCGTGATTGAAAAACAGGGAGGAAAAGAAACCGGGTCCGGTACAACCTCCCGAACGGCTGAAGTTGAAGTGTATAATACACGATTTTTCGGGATTCTGGGGTCCCAGAACCAAATTCTCCAGAAATCGCATAGGATGTTCCTGGGGTCAGATAAAGCGGGCACGCAAAATTTGAGCACCAACAGAAGACATCTGGGGGTGCCGGTGTGCCAGAAACCAGCATTCGCGAAACTCGGATTATCGTGAAAAATGCGTTAAAACTCGTTATTTAAGGCTGAAATCGAACGGGTTAACTCCTGAAATGAGCTATCACGCGTGATTGAAAAACAGGGAGAAAAAGAAACCGGGTCCGGTACGACCTCCCGAACGGTTGAAATTGAAGTGTTATATAATACACGGTTTTTCGGGATTCCGGGGTCCCGGAAAAAATTCTCCGGAAATCGCATAGGATGTTCCCGGGGTCAGATAAAGCGGCCACGCAAAATTTGAGCACCAACGAAAGACATTTGGGGGTGCCGGTGTGCCAGAAACCACCATTCGCCGAAACTCGGATTATCGTGAAAAATGCGTTAAAACTCGTTATTTAGGGATGAAATCGAACAGGTTAACTCCTGAAATGAGCTAGGACGCGTGATTGAAAAACAGGGAGGAAAAGAAACCGGGTCCGGTACGACCTCCCGAACGGCTGAAATTGAAGTGTATAATACACGGTTTTTCGGGATTCCGGGTCCCGGAACAAAATTCTCCGGAAATCGCATAGGATGTTCTTGGGGTCAGGTAAAGCGGCCAAAAATTGAAGATACAGATCAAGAAATTGAATTCATTTCTCTTCTTTCAATCGAGGATATTTTGAGCACAAACGGAAGACATTTGGGGATGCCGGTGTGCAAGAAACCACCATTCGCCGAAACTCGGATTATCGTGAAAAATGCGTTAAAACTCGTTATTTGAGGCTTAAATCGAACAGGTTAACTCCTGAAATGAGCTAGGACACGTGATTGAAAAACAGGGAGAAAAAGAAATCGGTTCCGGTACGACCTCCCGAACGGCTGAAATTGAAGTGTATAATACACGGTTTTTCGGGATTCCGGGTCCCGGAACAAAATTCTCCGGAAATCGCATAGGATGTTCTTGGAGTCAGATAAAGCGGCCACGCAAAATTTGAGCACAAACGGAAGACATTTGGGGATGCCGGTGTGCAAGAAACCAGCATTCGCCGAAACTCGGATTATCGTGAAAATGCGTTAAAACTCGTTATTTGAGGCTGAAATCGAACCGGTTAACTCCTGAAATGAGCTAGGACGCGTGATTGAAAAACATGGAAAAAAAAGAAACCGGGTCCAGACGACCTCCCGAACGGCTGAAATTGAAGTGTATAATACACGGTTTTTGAATTCGGTCCCGGAACAAAATTCTCCGGAAATCGCATAGGATGTTCTTGGGGTCAGATAAAGCGGCCAAAAATTGAAGATACAGATCAAGAAATTGAATTCATTTCTCTTCTTTCAATCGAGGATATTTTGAGTACAAACGGAAGACATTTGGAGATGCCGGTGTGCAAGAAACCAGCATTCGCCGAAACTCGGATTATCGTGAAAAATGCGTTAAAACTCGTTATTTGAGGATGAAATCGAACCGATTAACTCCTGAAATGAGCTAGGACGCGTGATAGAAAAACAGGGAAAAAAAGAAACCGGGTCTGGTACGACCTCCCGAACGGCTGAAATTGAAGTGTATAATACACAGTTTTTCGTGATTCCGGGGGGTCAGATAAAGCGGCCACGCAAAATTTGAGCACCAACGGATGATATTTGGGGGTGCCGGTGTGCCAGAAACCAGCAATCGCTAAACTCGGATTATCGTCAAAAATGCGTTAAAACTCGTTATTTGAGGCTGAAATCGAACAGGTTAACTCCTGAAATGAGCTAGGACGCGTGATTGAAAAACAGGGAGGAAAAGAAACCGGGTCCGGTACGACCTCCCGAACGGTTGAAATTGAAGTTATATAATACACGGTTTTTCGGGATTCCGGGGTCCCGGAACAAAATTCTCCGGAAATCGCATAGGATGTTCCCAGGGTCAGATAAAGCGGCCACGCAAAATTTGAGCACCAACGAAAGACATTTGGGGTCTTGGTGTGCGAAAAACCAAAGATTCGCGAAACTCGGATTATCGTGAAAAATGCGTTAAAACTCGTTATTTGAGGATGAAATCGAACAGGTTAACTCCTGAAATGAGCTAGGACGCGTGATTGAAAAACAGGGAGAAAAAGAAACCGAGTCCGGTACGACCTCCCGAACGGCTGAAATTGAAGTGTATAATACACGGTTTTTCGGAATTCCGGTGTCCCGGAACAAAATTCTCCGGAAATCGCATAGGATGTTCCTGGGGTGAGATAAAGCGGCCACGCAAAAATTGAGCACCAACGGAGGACATTTGGGGGTGCCGGTGTGCTAGAAACCAGCATTCGCCGAAACTCGGATTATCGTGAAGAATGCGTTAAAACTCGTTATTTGAGGCTGAAATCGAACAGGTTAACTCTCGAAATGAGCTAGGACGCGTGATTGAAAAACAAGGAAAAAAGGAAACCGGGTCCGGTACGACCTCCTGAATGGCTGAAATTGAAGTGTATACACGGTTTTTCAGGATTCCGGGTCCCGGAACAAAATTCTCGGAAATTGCATAGGATGTTCTTGGGGTCGATAAAGCGGCCACGCAAAATTTGAGCACAAACGGAAGATATTTGGGGTGCGGTGTGCGAAACAAAGATTCGCCGAAACTCGGATTATCGTGAAAAACGCGTTAAAACTCGTTATTTGAGGTGAAATCGAACAAAGTTAACTCCTGAAATGAGCTAGGACACGTGATTGAAAAACAGGGAGAAAAAGAAATCGGTTCGCACGACCTCGAACAATTTGAAATTGAAGTGTATAATACACGGTTTTTCGGGATTCCGGGTCCCGGAACAAAATTCTCCGGAAATCGCATGGGTGTTCTTGGGGTCAGATAAAGCGGCCACGCAAAATTTGAGCACAAACGGAAGACATTTGGGGATGCCGGTGTGCAAGAAACCAGCATTCGCCGAAACTCGGATTATCGTGAAAAATGCGTTAAAACTCGTTATTTGAGGATGAAATCGAACCGGTTAACTCCTGAAATGAGCTAGGACGCGTGATTGAAAAACATGGAAAAAAAGAAACCGGGTCCGGTACGACCTCCCGAACGGCTGAAATTGAAGTGTATAATACACGGTTTTTCGGAATTCCGGGGTCCCGGAACAAAATTCTCCGGAAATCGCATAGGATGTTCTTGGGGTCAGATAAAGCGGCCAAAAATTGAAGATACAGATCAAGAAATTGAATTCATTTCTCTTCTTTCAATCGAGGATATTTTGAGTACAAACGGAAGACATTTGGAGATGCCGGTGTGCAAGAAACCAGCATTCGCCGAAACTCGGATTATCGTGAAAAATGCGTTAAAACTCGTTATTTGAGGATGAAATCGAACCGATTAACTCCTGAAATGAGCTAGGACGCGTGATAGAAAAACAGGAAAAAAAAAACCAGGTGCAGTACGACCTCCCGACGGCTGAAATTGAAGTGTATAATACACGAGTTTTTTCGTGATTCGGGGTCGATAAAGCGGCCACGCAAAATTTGAGCACCAACGGATGATATTTGGGGGTGCCGGTGTGCCAGAAACCAGCAATCGCTAAACTCGGATTATCGTCAAAAATGCGTTAAAACTCGTTATTTGAGGCTGAAATCGAACAGGTTAACTCCTGAAATGAGCTAGGACGCGTGATTGAAAAACAGGGAGGAAAAGAAACCGGGTCCGGTACGACCTCCCGAACGGTTGAAATTGAAGTTATATAATACACGGTTTTTCGGGATTCCGGGGTCCCGGAACAAAATTCTCCGGAAATCGCATAGGATGTTCCCGGGGTCAGATAAAGCGGCCACGCAAAATTTGAGCACCAACGAAAGACATTTGGGGGTGCCGGTGTGCCAGAAACCAGCATTCGCCGAAACTCGGATTATCGTGAAAAATGCGTTAAAACTCGTTATTTGAGGTTGAAATCGAACAGGTTAACTCCTGAAATGAGCCAGGACGCGTGATTGAAAAACAGGGAGAAAAAGAAACCGGGTCCGGTACGACCTTCCGAACGGTGAAATTGAAGTTATATAATACACGGTTTTTCGGGATTCCGGGGTCCCGGAAAAAATTCTCCGGAAATCGCATAGGATGTTCCCGAGGTCAGATAAAGTGGCCACGCAAAATTTTTGCACCAACGAAAGACATTTGGGGGTGCCGGTGTGCCAGAAACCAGCATTCGCCGAAACTCGGATTATCGTGAAAAATGCGTTAAGAGTCGTTATTTAGGGATGAAATCGAACAAGTTAAATCCTGAAATGAGCTAGGACGCGTGATTGAAAAACAGGGAGGAAAAGAAACCGGGTCCGGTACGACCTCCCGAACGGCTTAAATTGAAGTGTATATACACGGTTTTTCGGGATTCTGGGGTCTCGGAACAAAATTCTCCGGAAATAGCATAGGATGTTCCTGGGGTCAGATAAAGGGGCCACGCAAAATTTGAGCACCAACGGAAGACATTTGGGGGTGCCGGTGTGCCAGAAACTAGCATTCGCCGAAACTCGGATTATCGTGAAAAATGTGTTAAAACTCGTTATTTGAGGATGAAATCGAACAGGTTAACTCCTGAAATGAGCTAGGACGCGTGATTGAAAAACAGCGAGAAAAAGAAACCGAGTCCGGTACGAACTCCCGAACGGCTGAAATTGAAGTAAATTTTACACGGTTTTTCGGGATTCTGGGGTCCCGGAACAAAATTCTCCGGAAATCGTATAGGATGTTCTTGGGGTCAGATAAAGCGGCCACGCAAAATTTGAGCACAAACGGAAGACATTTGGGGTGCGGTGTGCGAAACCAAAGATTCGCGAAACTCGGATTATCGTGAAAAAAGCGTTAAAACTCGTTATTTGAGGCTGAAATCGAACAGGTTAACTCCTGAAATGAGCTAGGACGCGTGATTGAAAAACAAGGAGAAAAAGATACCGCTTTCGGTACGACCTCCCGAACGGCTGAAATTGAAGTGTATAATACACGGTTTTTCGGGATTTCGGGTCCCGGAACAAAATTCTCCGGAAATCGCATAGGATGTTCTTGGGGTCAGATAAAGCGGCCAAAAATTGAAGATACAGATCAAGAAATTGAATTCATTTCTCTTCTTTCAATCGAGGATATTTTGAGTACAAACGGAAGACATTTGGAGATGCCGGTGTGCAAGAAACCAGCATTCGCCGAAACTCGGATTATCGTGAAAAATGCGTTAAAACTCGTTATTTGAGGATGAAATCGAACCGATTAACTCCTGAAATGAGCTAGGACGCGTGATAGAAAAACAAGGAAAAAAAGAAACCGGGTCTGGTACGACCTCCCGAACGGCTGAAATTGAAGTGTATAATACACAGTTTTTCGTGATTCCGGGGGGTCAGATAAAGCGGCCACGCAAAATTTGAGCACCAACGGATGATATTTGGGGGTGCCGGTGTGCCAGAAACCAGCATTCGCTAAACTCGGATTATCGTCAAAAATGCGTGATTGAAAAACAGGGAGAAAAAGAAACCGGTTCGGTACGACCTCCCGAACGGCTGAAATTGAAGTGTATAATACATGGTTTTTCGGGATTCCGGGGTCCCGGAACAATATTCTCCGAAAATCGCATAGGATATTCCTGGGGTCAGATAAAGCGGCCACGCAAAATTTGAGCACCAACGGAAGACATTTGGGGTACGGTGTGCGTAAACCAAAGATTCGCCGAAACTCGGATTATCGTGAAAAATGCCTTAAAACTCGTTATTTGAGGTTGAAATCGAACAGGTTAACTTCTAAAATGAGCTAGGACGCGTGATTGAAAAGCAGGGAGAAAAAGAAACCGGTTCAGACGACCTCCCTAACATTTGAAATTGAAGTGTATAATACACGGTTTTTCGGAATTCCGGTGTTCGGAACAAAATTCTCCGGAAATCGCATAGGATGTTCCTGGGGTGAGATAAAGCGGCCACGCAAAAATTGAGCACCAACGGAGGACATTTGGGGGTGCCGGTGTGCTAGAAACCAGCATTCGCCGAAACTCGGATTATCGTGAAGAATGCGTTAAAACTCGTTATTTGAGGCTGAAATCGAACAGGTTAACTCTCGAAATGAGCTAGGACGCGTGATTGAAAACAAGGAAAAAAGGAAACCGGGTCCGGTACGACCTCCTGAATGGCTGAAATTGAAGTGTATACACGGTTTTTCAGGATTCCGGGTCCCGGAACAAAATTCTCCGGAAATTGCATAGGATGTTCTTGGGGTCAGATAAAGCGGCCACGCAAAATTTGAGCACAAACGGAAGATATTTGGGGGTGCCGGTGTGCCAGAAACCAGCATTCGCCGAAACTCGGATTATCGTGAAAAATGCGTTAAAACTCGTTATTTGAGGCTGAAATCGAACAGGTTAACTCCTGAAATGAGCTAGGACACGTGATTGAAAACAGGGAGAAAAAGAAATCGGTTCGACGACCTCCCGAACTAATTTGAAATTGAAGTGTATAATACACGGTTTTTCGGGATTCCGGGTCCCGGAACAAAATTCTCCGGAAATCGCATAGGATGTTCTTGGAGTCAGATAAAGCGGCCACGCAAAATTTGAGCACAAACGGAAGACATTTGGGGATGCCGGTGTGCAAGAAACCAGCATTCGCCGAAACTCGGATTATCGTGAAAAATGCGTTAAAACTCGTTATTTGAGGATGAAATCGAACCGGTTAACTCCTGAAATGAGCTAGGACGCGTGATTGAAAAACATGGAAAAAAAGAAACCGGGTCAGCACGACCTCCGAGCGGTGAAATTGAAGTGTATAATACACGGTTTTGAGTCAGGGGTCCCGGAACAAAATTCTCCGGAAATCGCATAGGATGTTCTTGGGGTCAGATAAAGCGGCCAAAAATTGAAGATACAGATCAAGAAATTGAATTCATTTCTCTTCTTTCAATCGAGGATATTTTGAGTACAAACGGAAGACATTTGGAGATGCCGGTGTGCAAGAAACCAGCATTCGCCGAAACTCGGATTATCGTGAAAAATGCGTTAAAACTCGTTATTTGAGGATGAAATCGAACCGATTAACTCCTGAAATGAGCTAGGACGCGTGATAGAAAAACAGGGAAAAAAAGAAACCGGGTCTGGTACGACCTCCCGAACAGTGAAATTGAAGTGTATAATACACGATTTTCGTGATTCCGGGGTCGAGAAAGCGGCCACGCAAAATTTGAGCACCAACGGATGATATTTGGGGTGCGGTGTGCGAAACCAAAGAATCGCTAAACTCGGATTATCGTCAAAAATGCGTTAAAACTCGTTATTTGAGGCTGAAATCGAACAGGTTAACTTCTAAAATGAGCTAGGACGCGTGATTGAAAAACAGGGAGAAAAAGAAACCGGTTCGGTACGACCTCCCGAACGGCTGAAATTGAAGTGTATAATACATGGTTTTTCGGGATTCCGGGGTCCCGGAACAATATTCTCCGAAAATCGCATAGGATATTCCTGGAGTCAGATAAAGCGGCCACGCAAAATTTGAGCACCAACGGAAGACATTTGGGGGTACCGGTGTGCCAGAAACCAGCATTCGCCGAAACTCGGATTATCGTGAAAAATGCCTTAAAACTCGTTATTTGAGGTTGAAATCGAACAGGTTAACTTCTAAAATGAGCTAGGACGCGTGATTGAAAAGCGAGGAGAAAAAAACCGGTTCGCACGACCTCTCGAACGGTGAAATTGAAGTGTATAATACACGGTTTTGAAGTCGGGGTCCCGGAACAAAATTCTCCGGAAATCGCATAGGATGTTCTGGGGTGAGATAAAGCGGCCACGCAAAATTTGAGCACCAACGGAAGACATTTGTGGGTGCCGGTGTGCTAGAAACCAGCGATTCGCGAAACTCGGATTATCGTGAAGAATGCGTTAAAACTCGTTATTTGAGGCTGAAATCGAACAGGTTAACTCTCGAAATGAGCTAGGACGCGTGATTGAAAAACAAGGAAAAAAGGAAACCGGGTCCGACGACCTCTGAATATTTGAAATTGAAGTGTATACACGGTTTTCAGATTAGGGTCCCGGAACAAAATTCTCAGAAATTGCATAGGATGTTCTTGGGGTCGATAAAGCGGCCACGCAAAATTTGAGCACAAACGGAAGATATTTGGGGGTGCGGTGTGCGAAACCAAGATTCGCGAAACTCGGATTATCGTGAAAAATGCGTTAAAACTCGTTATTTGAGGCTGAAATCGAACAGGTTAACTCGTGAAATGAGCTAGGACGCGTGATTGAAAAACGGGGAGAAAAAGAAATCGGTTCGATCGACCTCCCGAACGGTTTGAAATTGAAGTGTATAATACGGTTTTTCGGGATTCGGGTCCGGAACAAAATTCTCCGGAAATCGCATAGGATGTTCTTGGAGTCAGATAAAGCGGCCACGCAAAATTTGAGCACAAACGGAAGACATTTGGGGATGCCGGTGTGCAAGAAACCAGCATTCGCAGAAACTCGGATTATCGTGAAAAATGCGTTAAAACTCGTTATTTGAGGATGAAATCGAACCGGTTAACTCCTGAAATGAGCTAGGACGCGTGATTGAAAAACATGGAAAAAAGAAACCGGTCCTCGGTCGACCTCCCCGGCAGTTTGAAATTGAAGTGTATATATAATACACAGTTTTTCGGGATTCCGGGGTCCCGAAAAAAATTCTCCGGAAATCGCATAGGATGTTCGTGGGGTGAGATAAAGCGGCCACGCAAAATTTGAGCACCAACGGAAGATATGTGGGGGTGCGGTGTGCGAAACCAAAGATTCGCGAAACTCGGATTATCGTGAAAAATGCGTTAAAACTCGTTATTTGAGGATGAAATCGAACAGGGTAACTCCTGAAATGAACTAGGACGCGTGGTCGAAAAACGGGGAGGAAAAGAAACGGGTCCGACGACCTCCCGAACAGGTGAAATTGAAGTGTATAATACACCTTTGTTTTTCGGGATTCGGGGTCCCGGAACAAAATTCTCCGAAATCGCATAGGATGTTCTGGGGTCGATAAAGCGGCCACGCAAAATTTGAGCACCAACGGAAGACATTTGGGGGTGCGGTGTGCGAAAACTGAATTCGCCGAAACTCGGATTATCGTGAAAAATGCGTTAAAACTCGTTATTTAAGGATGAAATCGAACAAGTTAACTCCTGAAATGAGCTAGGACGCGTGATTGAAAAACAGGAGAAAAAGAAACCGGGTCGACGACCTCCCGAACATTTCGAAATTGAAGTGTATAATACACGGTTTTTCGGGATCAGGGTCCGGAACAAAATTCTCCGGAAATCGCATAGGATGTTCTGGGGTCAGATAAAGCGGTCACGCAAAATTTGAGCACCAACGGAAGACATTTGGGGGTGTCGGTGTGCGAAACCAAAGATTCGCGGAAACTCGGATTATCGTGAAAAATGCGTTAAAACTCGTTATTTAAAGATGAAATCGAACAGGTTAACTCCTGAAATGAGCTAGGACGCGTGATTGAAAAACAGGGAGGAAAAGAAATCGGGTCCGTTACGACCTCCCGAACGGCTGAAATTGAAGTGTATAATACACGGTTTTTCGGGATTCTGGGGTCCCGGAACAAAATTCTCCGGAAATCGCATAGGATGTTCCTGGGGTTAGATAAAGCGGCCACGCAAAATTTGAGCACCAACGGAAGACATTTGGGGCTGCCGGTGTTCCAGAAACCAGCATTCGCCGAAACTCGGATTATCGTGAAAAATGCGTTAAAACTCGTTATTTGAGGATGAAATCGAACAGGGTAACTCCTGAAATGAACTAGGACGCGTGACTGAAAAACAGGGAGGAAAAGAAACCGAGTCTGGTACGAACTCCCGAACGGCTGAAATTGAAGTGTATAATACACGGTTTTTCGGGATTCTGGGGTCCCGGAACAAAATTCTCCGGAAATCGCATAGGATGTTCCTGGGGTCAGATAAAGCGGTCACGCAAAATTTGAGCACCAACGGAAGACATTTGGGGGTGTCGGTGTGCCAGAAACCAGCATTCGCGGAAACTCGGATTATCGTGAAAAATGCGTTAAAACTCGTTATTTAAAGATGAAATCGAACAGGTTAACTCCTGAAATGAGCTAGGACGCGTGATTGAAAAACAGGGAGGAAAAGAAATCGGGTCCGTTACGACCTCCCGAACGGCTGAAATTGAAGTGTATAATACACGGTTTTTCGGGATTCTGGGGTCCCGGAACAAAATTCTCCAAAAATCTCATAGGATGTTCCTGGGGTCAGATAAAGCGGCCACGCAAAATTTGAGCACCAACGGAAGACATTTGGGGCTGCCGGTGTTCCAGAAACCAGCATTCGCCGAAACTCGGATTATCGTGAAAAATGCGTTAAAACTCGTTATTTGAGGATGAAATCGAACAGGGTAACTCCTGAAATGAACTAGGACGCGTGGTCGAAAAAACAGGAGGAAAAGAAACCGAGTCTGGTACGACCTCCCGAACGGCTGAAATTGAAGTGTATAATACACGGTTTTTCGGGATTCTGGGGTCCCGGAACAAAATTCTCCGGAAATCGCATAGGATGTTCCTGGGGTCAGATAAAGCGGCCACGCAAAATTTGAGCACCAACGGAAGACATCCAGGGGTGCGGTGTGCGAAACCCGACAAACGAAACTCGGATTATCGTGAAAAATGCGTTAAAACTCGTATTTAAGGCTGAAATCGAACAGGAGTTAACTCTGAAATGAGCTAGGACGCGTGATTGAAAAACAGGGAGTAAAGAAACCGGTCCGTACGACCTCTAACTTTGAAATTGAAGTGTATAATACATGGTTTTTCGGGATTCTGGGGTCCCGGAACAAAATTCTCCCGAAATCGCATAGAATGTTCCTGGGGTCTAATAAAGCGGCCACGCAAAATTTGAGCACCAACGGAAGACATTTGGGGCTGCGGTGTTCGAAACCAAAGATTCGCGAAACTCGGATTATCGTGAAAAATGCGTTAAAACTCGTTATTTGAGGATGAAATCGAACAGGGTAACTCCTGAAATGATCTAGGACGCGTGATTGAAAAACGGGGAGGAAAAAAACCGGGTCCTGACGACCTCCCGAACGGCTGAAATTGAAGTGTATAATACACGGTTTTTCGGGATTCTGGGGTCCCGGAACAAAATTCTCCGGAAATCGCATAGGATGTTCCTGGAGTCAGATAAAGCGGTCACGCAAAATTTGAGCACCAACGGAAGACATTTGGGGATGTCGGTGTGCCAGAAACCAGCATTCGCCGAAACTCGGATTATCGTGAAAAATGCGTTAAAACTCGTTATTTAAGGATGAAATCGAACAGGTTAACTCCTGAAATGAGCTAGGACGCGTGATTGAGAAACAGGGAGGAAAAGAAACCGGGTCCGTTACGACCTCCCGAACGGCCAAAATTGAAGTGTATAATACACGGTTTTTCGGGATTCTGGGGTCCTGGAACAAAATTCTCCGGAAATCGCATAGGATGTTCCTGGGGTCAGATAAAGCGACCACGCAAAATTTGAGCACCAACGGAAGACATTTGGGGCTGCGGTGTTCGAAACCAAAGATTCGCGAAACTCGGATTATCGTGAAAAATGCGTTAAAACTCGTTATTTGAGGATGAAATCGAACAGGGTAACTCCTGAAATGAACTAGGACGCGTGATTGAAAAAACGGGGAGGAAAAAAAACCGGGTCGTGCACGACCTCCCGAACGAGCAGTGAAATTGAAGTGTATAATACACGGTTTTCGGGATTCGGGGTCCGGAAGAAAATTCTCCGGAAATCGCATAGGATGTTCCTGGGGTCAGATAAAGCGGCCACGCAAAATTTTTGCACCAACGGAAGACATTTGGGGCTGCCGGTGTGCCAGAATCCAGCATTCGCCGAAACTCGGATTATCGTGAAAAATGCGTTAAAACTCGTTATTTGAGGTTGAAATCGAACAGGTTAACTCCTGAAATGAGCTAGGACACGTGATTGAAAAATAGGGAGAAAAAGAAACCGGGTCATCGACCTCGAGCGAAGTGAAATTGAAGTGTATAATACACATTTTCGGGATTCTGGGGTCCGGAACAAAATTCTCCGGAAATCGCATAGGATGTTCCTGGGTCAGATAAAGCGGTCACGCAAAATTTGAGCACCAACGGAAGACATTTGGGGGTGTCGGTGTGCGAAACCAAAGATTCGCCGAAACTCGGATTATCGTGAAAAATGCGTTAAAACTCGTTATTTAAAGATGAAATCGAACAGGTTAACTCCTGAAATGAGCTAGGACGCGTGATTGAAAAACAGGGAGGAAAAGAAATCGGGTCCGTTACGACCTCCCGAACGGCTGAAATTGAAGTGTATAATACACGGTTTTGGTCTGGGGTCCCGGAACAAAATTCTCCGGAAATCGCATAGGATGTTCATGGGGTCGGATAAAGCGGCCACGCAAAATTTGAGCACCAACGGAAGACATTTGGGGCTGCCGGTGTTCAAAACCAAAGATTCGCCGAAACTCGGATTATCGTGAAAAATGCGTTAAAACTCGTTATTTGAGGATGAAATCGAACAGGTTAACTCCTGAAATGAACTAGGACGCGTGGATCGAAAAAACGAGGAGGAAAAGAAACCGGGTGCAGTACGACCTCCCGAACGGCCGAAATTGAAGTGTATAATACATGGTTTTTCGGGATTCAGGGTCCCGGAACAAAATTCTCCGGAAATCACATAGAATGTTCCTGGGGTCAGATAAAGCGGCCACGCAAAATTTGAGCACCAACGGAAGACATCGGGGTGCGGTGTGCGAAACCAAAGATTCGCGAAACTCGGATTATCGTGAAAATGCGTTAAAACTCGTATTTAAGGTGAAATCGAAACAGTTAACTCTGAAATGAGCTAGGACGCGTGATTGAAAAACAGGAGTAAAAGAAACCAGGTCCGATCGACCTCCCGAACGGTGAAATTGAAGTGTATAATACACGGTTTTTCGGGATTCAGGGTCCCGGAACAAAATTCTCCGGAAATCACATAGAATGTTCCTGGGGTCAGATAAAGCGGCCACGCAAAATTTGAGCACCAACGGAAGACATCCGGGGTGCCGGTGTGCGAAAACCAAGCATTCGCGAAACTCGGATTATCGTGAAAATGCGTTAAAACTCGTATTTAAGGTGAAATCGAACAAAGGTTAACTCTGAAATGAGCTAGGACGCGTGATTGAAAAACAGGAGTAAAGAAACCGGGTCCAGACGACCTCGAACTAGTGAAATTGAAGTGTATAATACATGGTTTTTCGGGATTCTGGGGTCCCGGAACAAAATTCTCCCGAAATCGCATAGAATGTTCCTGGGGTCTAATAAAGCGGCCACGCAAAATTTGAGCACCAACGGAAGACATTTGGGGCTGCCGGTGTTCCAGAAACCAGCATTCGCCGAAACTCGGATTATCGTGAAAAATGCGTTAAAACTCGTTATTTGAGGATGAAATCGAACAGGGTAACTCCTGAAATGATCTAGGACGCGTGATTGAAAAACAGGGAGGAAAAGAAACCGGGTCCGGTACGACCTCCCGAACGGCTGAAATTGAAGTGTATAATACACGGTTTTTCGGGATTCTGGGGTCCCGGAACAAAATTCTCCGGAAATCGCATAGGATGTTCCTGGAGTCAGATAAAGCGGTCACGCAAAATTTGAGCACCAACGGAAGACATTTGGGGATGTCGGTGCAAAGAAACCAAAGATTCGCGAAACTCGGATTATCGTGAAAAATGCGTTAAAACTCGTTATTTGAGGCTGAAATCGAACAGGTTAACTCTGAAATGAGCTAGACGCGTGATTGAGAAACAGTGGGAGGAAAAGAAACCGGACGTGCGTTACGACCTCCCGAACGGCCGAAATTGAAGTGTATAATACACGGTTTTTCGGGATTCCGGGGTCTGGAACAAAATTCTCGGAAATCGCATAGGATGTTCTGGGGTCGATAAAGCGACCACGCAAAATTTGAGCACCAACGGAAGACATTTGGGGCTGCCGGTGTTCGAAACCAAAGATTCGCCGAAACTCGGATTATCGTGAAAAATGCGTTAAAACTCGTTATTTGAGGATGAAATCGAACAGGGGTAACTCCGAAATGAACTAGGACGCGTGATTGAAAAACAGGAGGAAAAGAAACCGGGTCCGATACGACCTCCCGACAGTGAAATTGAAGTGTATAATACACGGTTTTTCGGGATTCTGGGGTCCCGGAACAAAATTCTCCGGAAATCGCATAGGATGTTCCTGGGGTCAGATAAAGCGGCCACGCAAAATTTGAGCACCAACGGAAGACATTTGGGGTGCCGGTGTGCGAGAATCCCAAGCATTCGCCGAAACTCGGATTATCGTGAAAAATGCGTTAAAACTCGTTATTTGAGGTTGAAATCGAACAGGTTAACTCTGAAATGAGCTAGGACACGTGATTGAAAAATAGGGAGAAAAGAAACCGGTCCCAGACGACCTCCCGAAGCATTTGAAATTGAAGTGTATAATACACTGCTTTTTTCGGGATTCAGGGTCCCGGAACAAAATTCTCCGGAAATCGCATAGGATGTTCTGGGGGTCGATAAAGCGGTCACGCAAAATTTGAGCACCAACGGAAGACATTTGGGGGTGTCGGTGTGCGAAACCAAGATTCGCCGAAACTCGGATTATCGTGAAAATGCGTTAAAACTCGTTATTTAAAGATGAAATCGACAGGGTTAACTCCTGAAATGAGCTAGGACGCGTGATTGAAAAACAGGGAGGAAAAGAAATCGGGTCCGTTACGACCTCCGAACGGTGAAATTGAAGTGTATAATACACGGTTTTGATTCGGGGTCCCGGAACAAAATTCTCCGGAAATCGCATAGGATGTTCCTGGGGTCGGATAAAGCGGCCACGCAAAATTTGAGCACCAACGGAAGACATTTGGGGCTGCGGTGTTCAAAACTAAACCAAGATTCGCGAAACTCGGATTATCGTGAAAATGCGTTAAAACTCGTTATTTGAGGATGAAATCGAACAGGGTAACTCCTGAAATGAACTAGGACGCGTGGTCGAAAAACAGGGAGGAAAAGAAACCGGTCCGTACGACCTCCCGAACGGTGAAATTGAAGTGTATAATACACTGTTTTTCGGGATTCAGGGTCCGGAACAAAATTTTCCGGAAATCGCATAGGATGTTCTGGGGTCGAGATAAAGCGGCCACGCAAAATTTGAGCACCAACGGAAGACATCCGGGGGGTGCGGTGTGCGAAAACCAAAGATTCGCGAAACTCGGATTATCGTGAAAATGCGTTAAAACTCGTATTTAAAAGGTGAAATCGAAAACGGTTAACTCCTGAAATGAGCTAGGACGCGTGATTGAAAAACGGGAGTAAAAGAAACGGGTCCGACGACCTCCCGAACTTGAAATTGAAGTGTATAATACACGGTTTTTCGGGATTCTAGGGTCCCGGAACAAAATTCTCCCGAAACCGCATAGGATGTTCCTGGGGTCTAATAAAGCGGCCACGCAAAATTTGAGCACCAACGGAAGACATTTGGGGCTGCGGTGTTCAAAACCGGCGATTCGCCGAAACTCGGATTATCGTGAAAAATGCGTTAAAACTCGTTATTTGAGGATGAAATCGAACAGGGTAACTCCTGAAATGATCTAGGACGCGTGATTGAAAAACAGGGAGGAAAAGAAACCGGGTCCCAGACGACCTCCCGAACAATTTGAAATTGAAGTGTATAATACACGGTTTTTCGGGGGATGGGGTCCGGAACAAAATTCTCCGGAAATCGCATAGGATGTTCCTGGAGTCAGATAAAGCGGTCACGCAAAATTTGAGCACCAACGGAAGACATTTGGGGATGTCGGTGTGCGAAAAACCAAAGATTCGCGAAACTCGGATTATCGTGAAAATGCGTTAAAACTCGTTATTTAAGGATGAAATCGAACAGGTTAGTTCCTGAAATGAGCTAGGACGCGTGATTGAGAAACGAGGAGGAAAAGAAACCGGGTCCAGACGACCTCCCGAACGGCCGAAATTGAAGTGTATAATACACGGTTTTTCGGGATTGGGGTCTGGAACAAAATTCTCCGGAAATCGCATAGGATGTTCCTGGGGTCGGATAAAGCGACCACGCAAAATTTGAGCACCAACGGAAGACATTTGGGGCTGCCGGTGTTCCAGAAACCAGCATTCGCCGAAACTCGGATTATCGTGAAAAATGCGTTAAAACTCGTTATTTGAGGATGAAATCGAACAGGGTAACTCCTGAAATGAACTAGGACGCGTGATTGAAAAACAGGGAGGAAAAGAAACCGGGTCCGGTACGACCTCCCGAACGGCTGAAATTGAAGTTTATAATACACGGTTTTTCGGGATTCTGGGGTCCCGGAAGAAAATTCTCGGAAATCGCATAGGATGTTCCTGGGGGTCGATAAAGCGGCCACGCAAAATTTTAGCACCAACGGAAGACATTTGGGGTTGCGGTGTGCGAAAACCAAAGATTCGCCGAAACTCGGATTATCGTGAAAAATGCGTTAAAACTCGTTATTTGAGGATGAAATCGAACAGGTTAACTCCTGAAATGAGCTAGGACGCGTGATTGAAAAATAGGGAGAAAAAAAACCGGGTCCGATTTACGACCTCCGAACAGGTTGAAATTGAAGTGTATAATACCTTGTTTTTCGGGATTACGGGGTCCCGGAACAAAATTCTCCGGAAATCGCATAGGATGTTCCTGGGGGTCGATAAAGCGGTCACGCAAAATTTGAGCACCAACGGAAGACATTTGGGGTGTCGGTGTGCAGCGAAAACCAAAGATTCGCCGAAACTCGGATTATCGTGAAAAATGCGTTAAAACTCGTTATTTAAAGATGAAATCGAACAGGTTAACTCCTGAAATGAGCTAGGACGCGTGATTGAAAAACAGGGAGGAAAAGAAATCGGGTCCGTTACGACCTCCCGAACGGCTGAAATTGAAGTGTATATAATACACGGTTTTTCGGGATTCTGGGGTCCCGGAACAAAATTGTCCGGAAATCGCATAGGATGTTCCTGGGGTCAGATAAAGCGGCCACGCAAAATTTGAGCACCAACGGAAGACATTTGGGGCTGCGGTGTTCAAAACCAAACATTCGCCGAAACTCGGATTATCGTGAAAAATGCGTTAAAACTCGTTATTTGAGGATGAAATCGAACAGGGTAACTCCTGAAATGAACTAGGACGCGTGACTGAAAAACAGGGGAGGAAAAGAAACGGGTCCGTACGACCTCCGAACGGTGAAATTGAAGTGTATAATACTGCATTTTTCGGGATGCAGGGTCCGGAACAAAATTCTCCGGAAATCGCATAGGATGTTCCTGGGGTCAGATAAAGCGGCCACGCAAAATTTGAGCACCAACGGAAGACATCCGGGGTGCCGGTGTGCGAAAACCAAACATTCGCCGAAACTCGGATTATCGTGAAAAATGCGTTAAAACTCGTATTTAAGGCTGAAATCGAACAGGTTAACTCCTGAAATGAGCTAGGACGCGTGATTGAAAAACAGGGAGTAAAAGAAACCGGGTCCGGTATGACCTCCCGAACGGCTGAAATTGAAGTGTATAATACACGGTTTTTCGGGATTCTGGGGTCCCGGAACAAAATTCTCCCGAAATCGCATAGGATGTTCCTGGGGTCTAATAAAGCGGCCACGCAAAATTTGAGCACCAACGGAAGACATTTGGGGCTGCCGGTGTTCCAGAAACCAGCATTCGCCGAAACTCGGATTATCGTGAAAAATGCGTTAAAACTCGTTATTTGAGTCGTTATTTGAGGATGAAATCGAACAGGGTAACTCCTGAAATGATCTAGGACGCGTGATTGAAAAACAGGGAGGAAAAGAAACCGGGTCCGGTACGACCTCCCGAACGGCTGAAATTGAAGTGTATAATACACGGTTTTTCGGGATTCTGGGGTCCCGGAACAAAATTCTCCGGAAATCGCATAGGATGTTCCTGGGGTCAGATAAAGCGACCACGCAAAATTTGAGCACCAACGGAAGACATTTTGGGGTGTCGGTGTGCCAGAAACCAGCATTCGTCGAAACTCGGATTATCGTGAAAAATGCGTTAAAACTCGTTATTTAAGGATGAAATCGAACAGGTTAACTCCTGAAATGAGCTAGGACGCGTGATTGAGAAACAGGGAGGAAAAGAAACCGGGTCGTGACGACCTCCCGAACGGCCGAAATTGAAGTGTATAATACACGGTTTTTCGGGATGCAGGGTCTGGAACAAAATTCTCCGGAAATCGCATAGGATGTTCTGGGGTCAGATAAAGCGACCACGCAAAATTTGAGCACCAACGGAAGACATTTGGGGCTGCGGTGTTCCAAAAAAGATTCGCGAAACTCGGATTATCGTGAAAATGCGTTAAAACTCGTTATTTGAGGATGAAATCGAACAGGGTAACTCCTGAAATGAACTAGGACGCGTGGTCGAAAAACAGGAGGAAAAGAAACCGGTGTCCGCACGACCTCCCGAACTTTGAAATTGAAGTGTATAATACACTGTTTTTCGGGATTCTGGGGTCCCGGAACAAAATTCTCCGGAAATCGCATAGGATGTTCCTGGGGTCAGATAAAGCGGCCACGCAAAATTTGAGCACCAACGGAAGACATCTGGGGGTGCCGGTGTGCCAGAAACCAGCATTCGCCGAAACTCGGATTATCGTGAAAAATGCGTTAAAACTCGTATTTAAGGCTGAAATCGAACAGGTTAACTCCTGAAATGAGCTAGGACGCGTGATTGAAAAACAGGGAGTAAAAGAAACCGGGTCCGGTACGACCTCCCGAACGGCTGAAATTGAAGTGTATAATACACGGTTTTTCGGGATTCTGGGGTCCCGGAACAAAATTCTCCCGAAATCGCATAGGATGTTCCTGGGGTCTAATAAAGCGGCCACGCAAAATTTGAGCACCAACGGAAGACATTTGGGGCTGCCGGTGTTCCAGAAACCAGCATTCGCCGAAACTCGGATTATCGTGAAAAATGCGTTAAAACTCGTTATTTGAGGATGAAATCGAACAGGGTAACTCCTGAAATGATCTAGGACGCGTGATTGAAAAACAGGGAGGAAAAGAAACCGGGTCCGGTACGACCTCCCGAACGGCTGAAATTGAAGTGTATAATACACGGTTTTTCGGGATTCTGGGGTCCCGGAACAAAATTCTCCGGAAATCGCATAGGATGTTCCTGGGGTCAGATAAAGCGACCACGCAAAATTTGAGCACCAACGGAAGACATTTTGGGGTGTCGGTGTGCCAGAAACCAGCATTCGCCGAAACTCGGATTATCGTGAAAAATGCGTTAAAACTCGTTATTTAAGGATGAAATCGAACAGGTTAACTCCTGAAATGAGCTAGGACGCGTGATTGAGAAACAGGGAGGAAAAGAAACCGGGTCCGGTACGACCTCCCGAACGGCCGAAATTGAAGTGTATAATACACGGTTTTTCGGGATTCTGGGGTCCTGGAACAAAATTCTCCGGAAATCGCATAGGATGTTCCTGGGGTCAGATAAAGCGACCACGCAAAATTTGAGCACCAACGGAAGACATTTGGGGCTGCCGGTGTTCCAGAAACCAGCATTCGCCGAAACTCGGATTATCGTGAAAAATGCGTTAAAACTCGTTATTTGAGGATGAAATCGAACAGGGTAACTCCTGAAATGAACTAGGACGCGTGATTGAAAAACAGGGAGGAAAAGAAACCGGGTCCGGTACGACCTCCCGAACGGCTGAAATTGAAGTGTATAATACACGGTTTTTCGGGATTCTGGGGTCCCGGAAGAAAATTCTCCGGAAATCGCATAGGATGTTCCTGGGGTCAGATAAAGCGGCCACGCAAAATTTTAGCACCAACGGAAGACATTTGTGGCTGCCGGTGTGCCAGAAACCAGCATTCGCCGAAACTCGGATTATCGTGAAAAATGCGTTAAAACTCGTTATTTGAGGATGAAATCGAACAGGTTAACTCCTAAAATGAGCTAGGACGCGTGATTGAAAAATAGGGAAAAAAAAAAACCGGGTCCGGTACGACCTCCCGAACGGCTGAAATTGAAGTGTATAATACACTGTTTTTCGGGATTCTGGGGTCCCGGAACAAAATTCTCCGGAAATCGCATAGGATGTTCCTGGGGTCAGATAAAGCGGCCACGCAAAATTTGAGCACCAACGGAAGACATTTGGGGTGCGGTGTGCGAAAACCGAGAAGTCGCCGAAACTCGGATTATCGTGAAAAATGCGTTAAAACTCGTTATTTAAGGATGAAATCGAACAGGTTAACTCCTGAAATGAGCTAGGACGCGTGATTGAAAAACAGGAGAAAAAGAAACCGGGTCGATGACGACCTCCCGAACGGTGAAATTGAAGTGTATAATACACGGTTTTTCGGGATTCTGGGGTCCCGGAACAAAATTCTCCGGAAATCGCATAGGATGTTCCTGGGGTCAGATAAAGCGGTCACGCAAAATTTGAGCACCAACGGAAGACATTTGGGGGTGTCGGTGTGCCAGAAACCAGCATTCGCCGAAACTCGGATTATCGTGAAAAATGCGTTAAAACTCGTTATTTAAAGATGAAATCGAACAGGTTAACTCCTGAAATGAGCTAGGACGCGTGATTGAAAAACAGGGAGGAAAAGAAATCGGGTCCGTTACGACCTCCCGAACGGCTGAAATTGAAGTGTATAATACACGGTTTTTCGGGATTCTGACGTCCCGGAACAAAATTCTCCGGAAATTGCATAGGATGTTCCTGGGGTCAGATAAAGCGGCCACGCAAAATTTGAGCACCAACGGAAGACATTTGGGGCTGCCGGTGTTCCAGAAACCAGCATTCGCCGAAACTCGGATTATCGTGAAAAATGCGTTAAAACTCGTTATTTGAGGATGAAATCGAACAGGGTAACTCCTGAAATGAACTAGGACGCGTGACTGAAAAACAGGGAGGAATAGAAACCGGGTCCGGTACGACCTCCCGAACGGCTGAAATTGAAATGTATAATACACTGTTTTTCGGGATTCTGGGGTCCCGGAACAAAATTCTCCGGAAATCGCATAGGATGTTCCTGGGGTCAGATAAAGCGGCCACGCAAAATTTGAGCACCAACGGAAGACATCTGGGGGTGCCGGTGTGCAAGAAACCAGCATTCGCCGAAACTCGGATTATCGTGAAAAATGCGTTAAAACTCGTATTTAAATTTGAAATCGAACAAAGTTAACTCTGAAATGAGCTAGGACGCGTGATTGAAAAAGGAGTAAAAGAAACCGGGTCCGATACGACCTCCCGAACGGTGAAATTGAAGTGTATAATACACGGTTTTCGGGATTGCAGGGTCCCAGAACAAAATTCTCCGAAATCGCATAGGATGTTCCTGGGGTCTAATAAAGAGGCCACGCAAAATTTGAGCACCAACGGAAGACATTTGATCTTTGCGGTGTTCAAAACCAAAGCATTCGCCGAAACTCGGATTATCGTGAAAAATGCGTTAAAACTCGTTATTTGAGGATGAAATCGAACAGGGTAACTCCTGAAATGGTCTAGGACGCGTGATTGAAAAACAGGGAGGAAAAGAAACCGGGTCCGGTACGACCTCCCGAACGGCTGAAATTGAAGTGTATAATACACGGTTTTTCGGGATTCTGGGGTCCCGGAACAAAATTCTCCGGAAATCGCATAGGATGTTCATGGGGTCAGATAAAGCGGTCACGCAAAATTTGAGCACCAACGGAAGACATTTGGGGGTGTCGGTGTGCCAGAAACCAAAGCATTCGCGAAACTCGGATTATCGTGAAAATGCGTTAAAACTCGTTATTTAAGGATGAAATCGAACAGGTTAACTCCTGAAATGAGCTAGGACGCGTGATTGAAAAAACGGGGAGGAAAAGAAATCGGGTCCGATTGACGACCTCCGAACGGCCGAAATTGAAGTGTATAATACACGGTTTTTCGGGATTCGGGGGTCCTGGAACAAAATTCTCCGGAAATCGCATAGGATGTTCCTGGGGTCAGATAAAGCGACCACGCAAAATTTGAGCACCAACGGAAGACATTTGGGGGTGTCGGTGTGCCAGAAACCAGCATTCGCCGAAACTCGGATTATCGTGAAAAATGCGTTAAAACTCGTTATTTGAGGATGAAATCGAACAGGGTAACTCCTGAAATGAACTAGGACGCGTGATTGAAAAACAGGGAGGAAAAGAAACCGGGTCCGGTACGACCTCCCGAACGGCTGAAATTGAAGTGTATAATACATGGTTTTTCGGGATTCTGGGGTTCCGGAAGAAAATTCTCCGGAAATCGCATAGGATGTTCTTGGGGTCAGATAAAGCGGCCACGCAAAATTTTAGCACCAACGGAAGACATTTGGGGCTGCCGGTGTGCCAGAAACCAACATTCGCCGAAACTCGGATTATCGTGAAAAATGCGTTAAAACTCGTTATTTGAGGATGAAATCGAACAGGTTAACTCCTGAAATGAGCTAGGACGCGTGATTTAAAAACAGGGAGGAAAAGAAACCGGGTCCGGGACGACCTCCCGAACGGCTGAAATTGAAGTGTATAATACACGGTTTTTCGGGATTCCGGGGTCCCGGAACAAAATTCTCCGAAAATTGTATAGGATGTTCCTGGGGTCAGATAAAGCGGCCACGCAAAATTTGAGCAACAACGGAAGACATTTGGGGGTGCCGGTGTGCCAGAAACCAGCATTCGCCGAAACTCGGATTATCGTGAAAAATGCCTTAAGACTCGTTATTTAAGGCTGAAATCGAACAGGTTCACTCCTGAAATGATCTAGGACGTGTGATTGAAAAACAGGGAGAAAAAAAACCGGTTCCGGTACGACCTCCCGAACGACTGAAATTGAAGTGTATAATACACGGTTTTTCGGGATTCTGGGGTCCCGGAACAAAATTCTCCGGAAATCGCATTGGATGTTCCTGGGGTGAGATAAAGCGGCCACGCAAAATTTGAGCACCAACGGAAGACATTTGGGGGTGCCGATGTGCTAGAAACCAGCATTCGCCGAGACTCGGATTATCGTGAAAAATGTGTTAAAACTCGTTATTTGAGGCTGAAATCGAACAGGTTAACTCCTAAAATGAGTTAGGACGCGTGATTGAAAAACAGGGAAAAAAAGAAACCGGGTCCGGTACGACCTCCCGAACGGCTGAAATTGGAGTGTATAATACACGGTTTTCGGGATTCCGGGTCCCGGAACAAAATTCTCCGGAAATCGCATAGGATGTTCTTGGGGTCAGATAAAGCGGCCACGCAAAATTTGAGCACAAACGGAAGACATTTGGGGATGTCGGTGTGCAAGAAACCAGCATTCGCCGAAACTCGGTTTATCGTGAAAAATGCGTTAAAACTCGTTATTTGAGGCTGAAATCGAACAGATTAACTCTCGAAATGAGCTAGGAAGCGTGATTCAAAAAACAAGGAAAAAAAGAAACCGGGTCCGGTACGACCTCCCGAACGGCTGAAATTGAAGTGTATATAATACACGGTTTTTCAGGATTCCGGGTCCCGGAACAAAATTCTCCGAAAATCGCATAGGATGTTCTTGGGGTCAGATAAAGCGGCCACACAAAATTTGAGCACAAACGGAAGACATTTGGGGGTGCCGGTGTGCCAGAAACCAGCATTCGCCGAAACTCGGATTATCGTGAAAAATGCGTTAAAACTCGTTATTTGAGGCTTAAATCGATCAGGTTACAATCTAAAATGAGCTAGGACGCGTGATTGAAAAACAGGGAGAAAAAAAGCGGGTCCGAGACGACCTCCCGAACTATTTGAAATTGAAGTGTATAATACACGGTTTTTCGGAATTCCGGGGTCCCGGAAAAAATTCTCCGGAAATCGCATTGGATGTTCCTGGGGTGAGATAAAGCGGCCACGCAAAATTTGAGCACCAACGGAAGACATTTGGGGGTGCCGATGTGCTAGAAACCAGCATTCGCCGAGACTCGGATTATCGTGAAAAATGTGTTAAAACTCGTTATTTGAGGCTGAAATCGAACAGGTTAACTCCTAAAATGAGCTAGGACGCGTGATTGAAAAACAGGGAAAAAAAGAAACCGGGTCCGGTACGACCTCCCGAACGGCTGAAATTGGAGTGTATAATACACGGTTTTTCGGGATTCCGGGTCCCGGAACAAAATTCTCCGGAAATCGCATAGGATGTTCTTGGGGTCAGATAAAGCGGCCACGCAAAATTTGAGCACAAACGGAAGACATTTGGGGATGTCGGTGTGCAAGAAACCAGCATTCGCCGAAACTCGGTTTATCGTGAAAAATGCGTTAAAACTCGTTATTTGAGGCTGAAATCGAACAGATTAACTCTCGAAATGATCTAGGAAGCGTGATTGAAAAACAAGGAAAAAAAGAAACCGGGTCCGGTACGACCTCCCGAACGGCTGAAATTGAAGTGTATATAATACACGGTTTTTCAGGATTCCGGGTCCCGGAACAAAATTCTCCGAAAATCGCATAGGATGTTCTTGGGGTCAGATAAAGCGGCCACGCAAAATTTGAGCACAAACGGAAGACATTTGGGGGTGCCGGTGTGCCAGAAACCAGCATTCGCCGAAACTCGGATTATCGTGAAAAATGCGTTAAAACTCGTTATTTGAGGCTTAAATCGAACAGGTTACAATCTAAAATGAGCTAGGACGCGTGATTGAAAAACAGGGAGAAAAAGAAACTGGGTCCGGTACGACCTCCCGAACGGCTGAAATTGAAGTGTATAATACACGGTTTTTCGGGATTCTGGGGTTCCGGAAGAAAATTCTCCGGAAATCGCATAGGATGTTCCTGGGGTCAGATAAAGCGGCCACGCAAAATTTGAGCACCAACGAAAGACATTTGGGGGTGTCGGGGTGCCAGAAACCACCATTCGCCGAAACTCGGATTATCGTGAAAAATGCGTTAAAACTCGTTATTTAGGGATGAAATCGAACAGGTTAACTCCTGAAATGAGCTAGGACGCGTGATTGAAAAACAGGAGAAAAAGAAACCGGGTCGAGACGACCTCCCGAACGGTGAAATAGAAGTGTATATAATACACGGTTTTCGGGATCTCGGGGTCCCGGAACAAAATTCTCCGGAAATCGCATAGGATGTTCCGGGGTCAGATAAAGCGGCCACGCAAAATTTGAGCACCAACGGAAGACATTTGGGGGTGCCGGGTGCGTAAACCACCATTCGCCGAAACTCGGATTATCGTGAAAAATGCGTTAAAACTCGTTATTTAGGGATGAAATCGAACAGGTTAACTCCTGAAATGAGCTAGGACGCGTGATTGAAAAACAGGGAGGAAAAGAAACCGGGTCCGGTACGACCTCCCGAACGGCTGAAATAGAAGTGTATATAATACACGGTTTTTCGGGATTCTGGGGTCCCGGAACAAAATTCTCCGGAAATCGCATAGGATGTTCCTGGGATCAGATAAAGCGGCCACGCAAAATTTGAGCACCAACGGAAGACATTTGTGGGTGCCGGTGTGCCAGAAACCAGCATTCGCCGAAACTCGGATTATCGTGAAAAATGCGTTAAAACTCGTTATTTGAGGATGAAATCGAACAGGTTAACTCCTGAAATGAGCTAGGACGCGTGATTGAAAAACAGGGAGAAAAATAAACCGAGTCCGGTACGACCTCCCGAACGGCTGAAATTTAAGTAAATTATACACGGTTTTTCGGGATTCCGGGGTCCCGGAACAAAATTCTCCGGAAATCGTATAGGATGTTCTTGGGGTCAGATAAAGCGGCCACGCAAAATTTGAGCACAAACGGAAGACATTTGGGGGTGCCGGTGTGCCAGAAACCAGCATTCGCCGAATCTCGGATTATCGTGAAAAATGCGTTAAAACTCGTTATTTGAGGATGAAATCGAACAGGTTAACTTCTAAAATGCGCTAGGACGCGTGATTGAAAAACAGAGAGAAAAAGAAACTGGTTCTGGTACGACCTCCCGAACGGCTAAAATTGAAGTGTATAATACACGGTTTTTCGGGATTCTGGGGTTCCGGAACAAAATTCTCCGGAAATCACATAGGATGTTCCTGGGGTCAAATAAAGCGGCCACGCAAAATTTGAGCACCAACGGAAGACATTTGGGGGTGCGGTGTGCGTAAAAAAGATTCGAAACTCGGATTATCGTGAAAAATACCTTAAAACTCGTTATTTGAGGATGAAATCGAACAGGTTAACTTCTAAAATGAGCTAGGACGCGTGATTGAAAAACAGAGAGAAAAAGAAACTGGTTCTAGTACGACCTCCCGAACGGCTAAAATTGAAGTGTATAATACACGGTTTTTCGGGATTCTGGGGTTCCGGAACAAAATTTTCCGGAAATCACATAGGATGTTCCTGGGGTCAAATAAAGCGGCCACGCAAAATTTGAGCACCAACGGAAGACATTTGGGGGTGCGGTGTGCGTAAACCAAAGATTCGCGAAACTCGGATTATCGTGAAAAATGCGTTAAAACTCGTTATTTGAGGATGAAATCGAACAAGTTAACTCCTGAAATGAGCTAGGACGCGTGATTGAAAAACAGGGAGGAAAAGAAACCGGGTCCGGTACGACCTCCCGAACGGCTGAAATTGAAGTGTATAATACACGATTTTTCGGGATTCTGGGGCCCCGGAACAAAATTCTCCGGAAATCGCATAGGATGTTCCTGGGGTCAGATAAAGCGGCCACGCAAAATTTGAGCACCAACGGAAGACATCTGGGGGTGCCGGTGTGCCAGAAACCGGCATTCGCCGAAACTCGGATTATCGTGAAAAATGCTTTAAAAGTCGTTATTTAGGGATGTAATCGAACAGGTTAACTCCTGAAATGAGCTAGGACGCGTGATTGAAAAACAGGGAGGAAAAGAAACCGGGTCCTGTACGACCTCCCGAACGGTTGAAATTGAAGTTATATAATACACGGTTTTTCGGGATTCCGGGGTCCCGGAAAAAAATTCTCCGGAAATCGCATAGGATGTTCCCGGGGTCAAATAAAGCGGCCACGCAAAATTTGAGCACCAACGAAAGACATTTGGGGGTGCCGGTGTGCCAGAAACCAGCATTCGCCGAAACTCGGATTATCGTGAAAAATGCGTTAAAACTCGTTATTTGAGGTTGAAATCGAACAGGTTAACTCCTGAAATGAGCCAGGACGCGTGATTGAAAAACAGGGAGAAAAAGAAACCGGGTCCGGTACGACCTCCCGAACGGTTGAAATTGAAGTTATACACGGTTTTTCGGGATTTCGGGGTCCCGGAAAAAATTCTCTGGAAATCGCATAGGATGTTCCCGAGGTCAGATAAAGTGGCCACGCAAAATTTTTGCACCAACGAAAGACATTTGGGGGTGCCGGTGTGCCAGAAACCAGCATTCGCCGAAACTCGCATTATCGTGAAAAATGCGTTAAAAGTCGTTATTTAGGGATGAAATCGAACAGGTTAATTCCTGAAATGAGCTAGGACGCGTGATTGAAAAACAGGGAGGAAAAGAAACCGGGTCCGGTACGACCTCCCGAACGGCTTAAATTGAAGTGTATATACATGGTTTTTTGGGATTCTGGGGTCTCGGAACAAAATTCTCCGGAAATCGCATAGGATGTTCCTGGGGTCAGATAAAGGGGCCACGCAAAATTTGAGCACCAACGGAAGACATTTGGGGTGCGGTGTGCGAAAACCAGCATTCGCGAAACTCGGATTATCGTGAAAATGCGTTAAAACTCGTTATTTGAGGATGAAATCGAACAGGTTAACTCCTAAAATGAGCTAGGACGCGTGATTGAAAAAAACAGCGAAAAAAAGAAACCGAGTCCGATGCGACCTCCCGAACGGCCGAAATTGAAGTAAATTATACACGGTTTTTCGGGATTCTGGGGTCTCGGAACAAAATTCTCCGGAAATCGTATAGGATGTTCTTGGGGTCAGATAAAGCGGCCACGCAAAATTTGAGCACAAACGGAAGACATTTGGGGGTGCGGTGTGCGAAACCAAAGATTCGCCGAAACTCGGATTATCGTGAAAAATGCGTTAAAACTCGTTTTTGAGGCTGAAATCGAACAGTTAACTCTGAAATGAGCTAGGACGCGTGATTGAAAAACAGGAGAAAAAATACCGCTTTCGCACGACCTCCCGAACGGTGAAATTGAAGTGTTTAATACACGGTTTTTGGGATTTCGGGTCCCGGAACAAAATTCTCGGAAATCGCATAGGATGTTCTTGGGGTCGATAAAGCGGCCAAAAATTGAAGATATCGATCAAGAAATTGAATTCATTTCTCTTCTTTCAATCGAGGATATTTTGAGCACAAACGGAAGACATTTGGAGATGCTTGGTGTGCAAGAAACCAAAGATTCGCCGAAACTCGGATTATCGTGAAAATGCGTTAAAACTCGTTATTTGAGGATGAAATCGAAACGGTTAACTCCTGAAATGAGCTAGGACGCGTGATAGAAAAACAGGGAAAAAAAGAAACCGGTCAAGTACGACCTCCCGAACTAGTGAAATTGAAGTGTATAATACACGTTTTTCGTGATTTGGCGTCCGAAAAAATTCTCCGGAAATCGCATAGGATGTTCCTGGGTTCAGATAAAGCGGCCACGCAAAATTTGAGCACCAACGGATGATATTTGGGGGTGCCGGTGTGCCAGAAACCAGCATTCGCTAAACTCGGATTATCGTCAAAAATGCGTTAAAACTCGTTATTTGAGGCTGAAATCGAACAGGTTAACTTCTAAAATGATCTAGGACGCGTGATTGAAAAACAGGGAGAAAAAGAAACCGGTCCGGTACGACCTCCCGAACGGCTGAAATTGAAGTGTATAATACATGGTTTTTCAGGATTCCGGGGTCCCGGAACAATATTCTTCGAAAATCGCATAGGATATTCCTGGGGTCAGATAAAGCGGCCACGCAAAATTTGAGCACCAACGGAAGACATTTGGGGGTACCGGTGTGCCAGAAACCAGTATTCGCCGAAACTCGGATTATCGTGAAAAATGCCTTAAAACTCGTTATTTAAGGTTGAAATCGAACAGGTTAACTTCTAAAATGAGCTAGGACGCGTGATTGAAAAGCAGGGAGAAAAAGAAACGGGTTCCGGTACGACCTCCCGAACGGCTGAAATTGAAGTGTATAATACACGGTTTTTCGGAATTCCGGGGTCCCGGAACAAAATTCTCCGGAAATCGCATAGGATGTTCTTGGGGTCAGATAAAGCGGCCAAAAATTGAAGATACAGATCAAGAAATTGAATTCATTTCTCTTCTTTCAATCGAGGATATTTTGAGCACAAACGGAAGACATTTGGAGATGCCGGTGTGCAAGAAACCAGCATTCGCCGAAACTCGGATTATCGTGAAAAATGCGTTAAAACTCGTTATTTGAGGATGAAATCGAACCGGTTAACTCCTGAAATGAGCTAGGACGCGTGATAGAAAAACAGGGAAAAAAAGAAACCGGGTCTGGTACGACCTCCCGAACGGCTGAAATTGAAGTGTATAATACACAGTTTTTCGTGATTCCCGGCGTCCCGAAAAAAATTCTTCGGAAATCGCATAGGATGTTCCTGGGTTCAGATAAAGCGGCCACGCAAAATTTGAGCACCAACGGATGATATTTGGGGGTGCCGGTGTGCCAGAAACCAGCATTCGCTAAACTCGGATTATCGTCAAAAATGCGTTAAAACTCGTTATTTGAGGCTGAAATCGAACAGGTTAACTTCTAAAATGATCTAGGACGCGTGATTGAAAAACAGGGAGAAAAAGAAACCGGTCCGGTACGACCTCCCGAACGGCTGAAATTGAAGTGTATAATACATGGTTTTTCAGGATTCCGGGGTCCCGGAACAATATTCTCCGAAAATCGCATAGGATATTCCTGGGGTCAGATAAAGCGGCCACGCAAAATTTGAGCACCAACGGAAGACATTTGGGGGTACCGGTGTGCCAGAAACCAGTATTCGCCGAAACTCGGATTATCGTGAAAAATGCCTTAAAACTCGTTATTTAAGGTTGAAATCGAACAGGTTAACTTCTAAAATGAGCTAGGACGCGTGATTGAAAAGCAGGGAGAAAAAGAAACCGGTTCCGGGTACGACCTCCCGAACGGCTGAAATTGAAGTGTATAATACACGGTTTTTCGGAATTCCGGGGTCCCGGAACAAAATTCTCCGGAAATCGCATAGGATGTTCCTGGGGTGAGATAAAGCTGCCACGCAAAAATTGAGCACCAACGGAGGACATTTGGGGGTGCCGGTGTGCTAGAAACCAGCATTCGCCGAAACTCGGATTATCGTGAAAAATTCGTTAAAACTCGTTATTTGAGGCTGAAATCGAACAGGTTAACTCCTGAAATGAGCTAGGACGCGTCATTGAAAAACAGGGAAAAAAAGAAACCAGGTCCGGTACGACCTCCCGAACGGTTGAAATTGAAGTATATAATACACGGTTTTTCGGGATTCCGGGTCCCGGAACAAAATTCTCCGGAAATCGCATAGGATGTTCTTGGGGTCAGATAAAGCGGCCACGCAAAATTTGAGCACAAACGGAAGACATTTGGGAATGCCGGTGTGTGTAAGAAACCAAAGATTCGCGAAACTCGGATTATCGTGAAGAATGCGTTAAAACTCGTTATTTGAGGCTGAAATCGAACAGGTTAACTCTCGAAATGAGCTAGGACGCGTGATTGAAAAACAAGGAAAAAAGGAAACCGGGTCCGGTACGACCTCCTGAATGGCTGAAATTGAAGTGTATACACGGTTTTTCAGGATTCCGGGTCCCGGAACAAAATTCTCCGGAAATTGCATAGGATGTTCTTGGGGTCAGATAAAGTGGCCACGCAAAATTTGAGCACAAACGGAAGATATTTGGGGGTGCCGGTGTAACACCCGCGTTTTTTTCCGTCATAATGTTAGTTACCCTCGGGCTTTAAATTTCTTTAATTGATTTTATAATTTTTCTAAGTTGTCATATTTATTATGATAGGGCGATAAATTTATAAACTATGCGTATTATTTAAAATTGCAAGACTATTTTATAAAGTATATAAAACTAAATTATTCCCGACTCATATTTTAATATTGAAATACATATTCTATTTAAGTAGACTACGTCATTTTATTTTTATATGGTAGACCTAAGTCACATCTCCACTATCCTTTGGGAAATCCCACATTCCTGTTACGTTATTTTCTTTAAAGAGAGGTCTTATGCCACTCAAATTATATGATAAACTAAATATCATCATCTCTTCGTCATTTTGTGCTTACCAAACACCTACCTTTGGCATCTCAGTTCTCACTCATTTCTTATCGGTTTTCAGTAATTTTTGCGCCATTCTCTTCATCTCGCGGTAAGGATCGTAATCGTATTATTTTCGTTCAACTTCGCCTCCTTTTATAAGTGTCCCAGTAGCTCTAAAACGTGTATGTTTAACGCCGTTTCCGTTCCGATTTCGACGTAGGCTCAAACTCGGACGACCCGGACGCCGACTCTTACGTTGTTGACGATTCGATTGAAGATTAAGCGCTAAAAGGTAACGTCGACGATTGTCCTCGGTATTCCATCGCGGTTTGCGGTCTTGTATGTAGATTGGTCTATAATTGTTCTGTTGGTATGTGTAGTTGTTGTGAATGTTTTGCTATCTATCTAAATCGTCCGATTATGCATATAGTATGTACATAGTATTGTGTAGATGAGTTTTATTTGCACAAGTGCTGTTTTGCGTTAGTATGGCCAAAAGATTTACCATTGGTTGGTTCATATTATCTTTATCACATTAGTAAGTATTATAAGTAGTACGTATATATTAATGACCTAGCTTGCAATATAACAAGGAGATTAGTAGTATACACATAAAATGTAAACTACGGTTTGTATGAGTTTCATGAGTCTTGGCATGCTTAGTTTTTTGGCTGTTGTTGGTCTTTGAGGTTCCTAATGCAAGTATTTGTGGTTCACGTCTAAAATTATTGTTGTTTCAACATTCGGCAAATGGACTATTTTAAGCATAAGTCGTTAACTTATTCCGTAAATGAACAATGGCCTAAACCATGTAATATATAATCAAATATTAATGCTCATCGTTAAGTTGTACGAAGAATGGTAATATTCATTATAGTTTGCATTGATAATTAATATGCGGTGTATAGGATTGTTAATTACATGAATGTAGCATATCATTATGGTTATTGGGAACTTTAATAATAATGTTGGGAAATTAGGTAGAACTCCCTTTTTGGTGTTAAGATGTTTATAATACCAGTATGTGATTATAGTGGTGTCCTTGAGAAACTTTGCTATTAATAAAATATGTCAATATCTCACACTTTATTTACACTAATGTCTTAATGGGTCCGTTCATGCTAACAATAGAGTAGGTGTTATAATATTAAAAGTATGTTTGTGGATGCTGTTGTCATTTTTGCATTCAACTGAAGGTATGGTATGTAGTATATAATATTAAAAGCATGTTTGTGGATGTTGTTGTCATTTTGCATTCAAGTTTTATATTTGTTTGTCCATATTAATTAGTTAACCAACGTAAGTATGGGTACATGATTAATTAATGGTGATGAGAAAACATGGTGTGCTTTATGCTCTGTGATTAGTCGAGATTAAGTTTTGTGTCTTAAAGGTTGTACGTAATTATTCAATTAATATTATGGATATTGAGTACTGGGTGCAAATTATGCGACGTTTTGATTAACTGTCGTAAGTTTTGTAATTATTTGCTCATATTAAATGGTTAACCACCGTAATTATGAATCGTCTTAATTTATCCGCTTCACTTGTATCCTAGTAGCTGTGTGTATGGGCAGTCTAGGCAGGTCGGAGTCGTCCTATTAGCCCGGTTGTTTATAGGCTAATATGGAGTCTATGGGGTCATCAGCCCGGATGTTTATAGGCTTGGTGATCGTCTAATCGGGGCGTTTGTCCCGAGAGTGTGGCCATACTTAGACTAGGACCGTATATTTATCGTAGTCCTACCGTAGGGATAAAATGTGATGATGGGTTGCCTTGACGTTTCGCCTTACTAAGTGGTAACTGATTTAATATGTTTGGTTTAATAAGTTTACGTTTATTAAATGAGTCATTTGAATTATTTAGTTTAAAGTGTGATTAATTAATAATGAGCTTATAATTTTAGTTGTATAACATGTTTATTGGTAAGTCATTTGTTCATTATTGATCTATCTTAATTACTTGGTTGCTTTATCGTGATGTAATATGGCTGGGAGGACGTCCGAGTTACTCCCCATCGATCGTTGTCATTCTTATGACTGACAGGTGGTTGATGGTTGCTTATTTTTATTTGCTGGGGTTGCATCGAGTGAGCTAGCGAGCGCCTTTGTTTAGCGCACTCTATTAGTTTTAATTTGACTCTTGATTTTAGTCTTTATTTCATTTCGGATATAGGGGTATTTATTCCCCGTAGACCATGTATTTCCTTTTGAGAACTTTTTTTTTTTGTAGCTACCGCGGTGTCAGGGTGTTTCCGCCACCTTGAACATATTTTACGTTCTTGTTTCACCGTGGTTGTTACAGTCGGTGTGCCAGAAACCAGCATTCGCCGAAACTCGGATTATCGTGAAAAATGCGTTAAAACTCGTTATTTGAGGCTGAAATCGAACAGGTTAACTCCTGAAATGAGCTAGGACACGTGATTGAAAAACAGGGAGAAAAAGAAATCGGTTCCGGTACGACCTCCCGAACGGCTGAAATTGAAGTGTATAATACACGGTTTTTCGGGATTCCGGGTCCCGGAACAAAATTCTCCGGAAATCGCATAGGATGTTCTTGGAGTCAGATAAAGCGGCCACGCAAAATTTGAGCACAAACGGAAGATATTTGGGGATGCCGGTGTGCCAGAAACCAGCATTCGCCGAAACTCGGATTATCGTGAAAAATGCGTTAAAACTCGTTATTTGAGGCTGAAATCGAACAGGTTAACTCCTGAAATGAGCTAGGACACGTGATTGAAAAACAGGGAGAAAAAGAAATCGGTTCCGGTACGACCTCCCGAACGGCTGAAATTGAAGTGTATATAATACACGGTTTTTCGGGATTCCGGGTCCCGGAACAAAATTCTCCGGAAATCGCATAGGATGTTCGTGGGGTGAGATAAAGCGGCCAAGCAAAATTTGAGCACCAACGGAAGATATGTGGGGGTGCCGGTGTGCCAGAAACCAGCATTCGCCGAAACTCTGATTATCGTGAAAAATGCGTTAAAACTCGTTATTTGAGGATGAAATCGAACAGGGTAACTCCTGAAATGAACTAGGACGCGTGATCGAAAAACGGGAGGAAAAGAAACCGGTCCAGCACGACCTCCCGAACGGTCAAATTGAAGTGTATAATACACTGTTTCTCGGGATCTCGGGGTCCCGGAACAAAATTCTCCGGAAATCGCATAGGATGTTTTCTGGGGTCGATAAAGCGGCCACGCAAAATTTGAGCACCAACGGAAGACATTTGGGGGTGCGGTGTGCGAAACAGTGTCGCGAAACTCGGATTATCGTGAAAAATGCGTTAAAACTCGTTATTTAAGGATGAAATCGAACATGTTAACTCCTGAAATGAGCTAGGACGCATGATTGAAAAACACGGAGGAAAAGAAACCGGGTCCGGTACGACCTCCCGAACGGCTGAAATTGAAGTGTATAATACACGGTTTTTGGGATGGGGTCGGAACAAAATTCTCCGAAATCGCATAGGATGTTCCCGGGGTCAGATAAAGCGGTCACGCAAAATTTGAGCACCAACGGAAGACATTTAGGGGTGTCGGTGTGCGTAAAACCAAAGATTCGCGAAACTCGGATTATCGTGAAAATGCGTTAAAACTCGTTATTTAAAGATGAAATCGAACAGGTTAACTCCTGAAATGAGCTAGGACGCGTGATTGAAAAACAGGGAGGAAAAGAAATCGGGTCCGTTACGACCTCCCGAACGGCTGAAATTGAAGTGTATAATACACGGTTTTTCGGGATTCTGGGGTCCCGGAACAAAATTCTCCGGAAATCGCATAGGATGTTCCTGGGGTCAGATAAAGCGGCCACGCAAAATTTGAGCACCAACGGAAGAAATTTGGGGCTGCCGGTGTTCCAGAAACCAGCATTCGCCGAAACTCGGATTATCGTGAAAAATGCGTTAAAACTCGTTATTTGAGGATGAAATCGAACAGGGTAACTCCTGAAATAAACTAGGACGCGTGACTGAAAAACAGGGAGGAAAAGAAACCGGGTCTGGTACGACCTCCCGAACGGCTGAAATTGAAGTGTATAATACACTGTTTTTCGGGATTCTGGGGTCCCGGAACAAAATTCTCCGGAAATCGCATAGGATGTTCCTGGGGTCAGATAAAGCGGCCACGCAAAATTTGAGCACCAACGGAAGACATCCGGGGTGCGGTGTGCGAAAACCAAAGATTCGCCGAAACTCGGATTATCGTGAAAATGCGTTAAAACTCGTATTTAAAAATTTGAAATCGAACAGTTAACTCCTGAAATGAGCTAGGACGCGTGATTGAAAAACAGGGAGTAAAAGCAGGGTCCAGACGACCTCCGAACGGTGAAATTGAAGTGTATAATACACGGTTTTCGGATCGGGGTCCGGAACAAAATTCTCCCGAAATCGCATAGGATGTTCCTGGGGTCTAATAAAGCGGCCACGCAAAATTTGAGCACCAACGGAAGACATTTGGGGCTGCGGTGTTCGTAAACCAAAGATTCGCCGAAACTCGGATTATCGTGAAAATGCGTTAAAACTCGTTATTTGAGGATGAAATCGAACAGGGTAACTCCTGTAATGATCTAGGACGCGTGATTGAAAACAGGGAGGAAAAGAAACCGGGTCCGGTACGACCTCCCGAACGGCTGAAATTGAAGTGTATAATACACGGTTTTGGATTCGGGGTCCCGAACAAAATTCTCCGGAAATCGCATAGGATGTTCTGGGGTCAGATAAAGCGGTCACGCAAAATTTGAGCACCAACGGAAGACATTTGGGGGTCGGTGTAAAACCAAAGATTCGCCGAAACTCGGATTATCGTGAAAATGCGTTAAAACTCGTTATTTAAGGCTGAAATCGAACAGGTTAACTCCCGAAATAAGCTAGGACGCGTGATTGAAAAACAGGAGGAAAAGAAACGGGTCCAGACGACCTCCCGAACGGCCGAAATTGAAGTGTATAATACACGGTTTTTCGGGATTCTGGGGTCCCGGAACAAAATTCTCCGAAATCGCATAGGATGTTTCGGGGTCGATAAGCGGCCACGCAAAATTTGAGCACCAACGGAAGACATTTGGGGTGCCGGTGTTCCAGATACTGGCAAAGATTCGCCGAAACACGGATCACCGTGAAAATACGTTAAAACTCGTTATTTGAGGATGAAATCGAAACAGGGTAACTCCTGAAATGAACTAAGACGCGTGATTGAAAAACAGGAGGAAAAGAAAAGGGTCCGATGACGACCTCTGAACGGCCGAAATTGAAGTGTATAATACACGGTTTCGGGATTCATGGGTCCGGAACAAAATACTCCGGAAATCGCATAGGATGTTCCTGGGGTCAGATAAAGCGGCCACGCAAAATTTGAGCACCAACGGAAGACATTTGGGGCCGGTGTGCGAAAACCAAAGATTCGCGAAACTCGGATTATCGTGAAAAATGCGTTAAAACTCGTTATTTGAGGATGAAATCGAAACGGTTAACTCCTGAAATGAGCTAGGACGCGTGCTTGAAAACAGGAGGAAAAGAAACCGGGTCATTTACGACCTCCCGAATGGTCAAAATTGAAGTGTATAATACACGGTGTTTCGGGATGCAGGGTCCGGAACAAAATTCTCCGGAAATCGCATAGGATGTTCTGGGGTCAGATAAAGCGCCACGCAAAATTTGAGCACCAACGGAAGACATTTGGGGGTGCGGTGTGCGAAACCAAAGATTCGCCGAAACTCGATTATCGTGAAAAATGCGTTAAAACTCGTTATTTAGGGATGAAATCGAACAGGTTAACTCCTGAAGGGAGTTAGGACGCGTGATTGAAAAACAGGGAGGAAAAGAAACCGGCAGTACGACCTCCCGAACAGTCGAAATTGAAGTGTATAATACACGGTTTTGCCAGATTCGGGGTCCGGAACAAAATTCTCCGGAAATCGCATAGGATGTTCCTGGGGTCAGATAAAGCGGTCACGCAAAATTTGAGCACCAACGGAAGACATTTGGGGGTACCGGTGTGCCAGAAACCAGCATTCGCCGAAACTCGGATTATCGTGAAAAATGCGTTAAAACTCGTTATTTGAGGATGAAATCGAACAGGTTAACTCCTGAAATGAGGTAGGACGCGTGACTGAAAAACAGGGAGGAAAAGAAACCGGGTCCGGTACGACCTCTCGAACGGCTGAAATTGAAGTGTATAATACACGGTTTTTCGGGATTCTGGGGTCCCGGAACAAAATTCTCCGGAAATCGCATAGGATGTTCCTGGGGTCAGATAAAGCGGTCACGCAAAATTTGAGCACCAACGGAAGACATCGGGGTGCGGTGTGCGAAACCAGATTCGCCGAAACTCGGATTATCGTGAAAAATGCGTTAAAACTCGTATTTAAGGTGAAATCGAAAATAGTTAACTCTGAAATGAGCTAGGACGCGTGATTGAAAAACAGGAGTAAAAGAAACCGGTCCCAGTCGACCTCCCGAACGGTGAAATTGAAGTGTATAATACACGGTTTCCGGGATCTCAGGGTCCCGGAACAAAATTCTCCCGAAATCGCATAGGATGTTCCTGGGGTCTAATAAAGCGGCCACGCAAAATTTGAGCACCAACGGAAGACATTTGGGCTGCCGGTGTTCGAAACCAAAGATTCGCGAAACTCGGATTATCGTGAAAATGCGTTAAAACTCGTTATTTGAGGATGAAATCGAACAGGGTAACTCCTGTAATGATCTAGGACGCGTGATTGAAAACAGGAGGAAAAAAACCGGGTCAGACGACCTCCCGAACGGTGAAATTGAAGTGTATAATACACGGTTTCGGGATTACAGGGTCCGGAACAAAATTCTCCGGAAATCGCATAGGATGTTCCTGGGGTCAGATAAAGCGGTCACGCAAAATTTGAGCACCAACGGAAGACATTTGGGGGGGTCGGTGTGCCAGAAACCAGCAATCGCCGAAACTCGGATTATCGTGAAAAATGCGTTAAAACTCGTTATTTAAGGATGAAATCGAACAGGTTAACTCCTGAAATGAGCTAGGACGCGTGATTGAAAACAGAGAGGAAAAGAAACGGGTCCGCACGACCTCCCGAACGGCCGAAATTGAAGTGTATAATACACGGTTTTCGGGATTCTGGGGTCCGGAACAAAATTCTCCGGAAATCGCATAGGATGTTCCTGGGGTCGGATAAAGCGGCCACGCAAAATTTGAGCACCAACGGAAGACATTTGGGGTGCCGGTGTTCCAGATACCAAAGATTCACTAAACACGGATCACCGTGAAAAATACGTTAAAACTCGTTATTTGAGGATGAAATCGAACAGGGTAACTCCTGAAATGAACTAAGACGCGTGATTGAAAAACAGGGAGGAAAAGAAACCGGGTCCGGTACGACCTCCTGAACGGCTGAAATTGAAGTGTATAATACACGGTTTTTCGGGATTCATGGGTCCCGGAACAAAATTCTCCGGAAATCGCATAGGATGTTCCTGGGGTCAGATAAAGCGGCCACGCAAAATTTGAGCACCAACGGAAGACATTTGGGGCTGCCGGTGTGCCAGAAACCAGCATTCGCCGAAACTCGGATTATCGTGAAAAATGCGTTAAAACTCGTTATTTGAGGATGAAATCGAACAGGTTAACTCCTGAAATGAGCTAGGACGCGTGATTGAAAAACAGGGAGGAAAAGAAACCGGTCCCACGACCTCCCGAACTACCGAAATTGAAGTGTATAATACACGGTTTTTCGGGATTCGGGGTCCCGGAACAAAATTCTCCGGAAATCGCATAGGATGTTCCCGGGGTCAGATAAAGCGGCCACGCAAAATTTGAGCACCAACGGAAGACATTTGGAAATTTGCCGGTGTTCCGATACCAAAGATTCGCCGAAACACGGATCACCGTGAAAATACGTTAAAACTCGTTATTTGAGGATGAAATCGAACAGGGTAACTCCTGAAATGAACTAGGACGCGTGATTGAAAAACAGGGAGGAAAAGAAACCGGTTCCGTATGACCTCCCGAACGGGCCGAAATTGAAGTGTATAATACACGCTTTTTGGGATTTATGGGTCCCGGAACAAAATTCTCGGAAATCGCATAGGATGTTCCGGGTCGATAAAGGGGCCACGCAAAATTTGAGCACCAACGGAAGATATTTGGGGTCACGGTGTGCGTAAACCAAAGATTCGCGAAACTCGGATTATCGTGAAAAATGCGTTAAAACTCGTTATTTGAGGATGAAATCGAATGGGTTAACTCATGAAATGAGCTAGGACGCGTGCTTGAAAAACAGGGAGGAAAAGAAACCGGTCCGACGACCTCCCGAATGGTCGAAATTGAAGTGTATAATACACGGTGTTTGGGATTCGGGGTCCCGGAACAAAATTCTCGAAAATCGCATAGGATGTTCCCGGGTCGATAAAGCGGCCAAGCAAAATTTGAGCACCAACGGAAGACATTTGGGGGTGCGGTGTGCGAAACCAAAGATTCGCCGAAACTCGGATTATCGTGAAAAATGCGTTAAAACTCCTTATTTAGGGATGAAATCGAAAGGTTAACTCTGAAGGGAGTTAGGACGCGTGATTGAAAAAAGGGTGGAAAAGAAACCGGTCCAGTACGACCTCCCGAACGGCCGAAATTGAAGTGTATAATACACGGTTTTTCGGGGTCCCGGAACAAAATTCTCCGGAAATCGCATAGGATGTTCCTGGGGTCGGATAAAGCGGTCACGCAAAATTTGAGCACCAACGGAAGACATTTGGGGGTGCGGTGTGCGTAAACCAAAGATTCGCCGAAACTCGGATTATCGTGAAAATGCGTTAAAACTCGTTATTTCAGGATGAAATCGAACAGGGTAACTCCTGAAATGAGCTAGGACGCGTGATTGAAAAACAGGGAGGAAAAGAAACCGGGTCCGGTACGACCTCCCGAACGGCTGAAATTGAAGTGTATAATACACGGTTTTCGGGATTCAGGGTCCGGAACAAAATTCTCGGAAATTGCATAGGATGTTCCTGGGGTCGATAAAGCGGCCAAGCAAAATTTGAGCACCAACGGAAGACATTTGGGGCTGCGGTGTTCTAAAACCAAAGATTCGCCGAAACTCGGATTATCGTGAAAAATGCATTAAAACTCGTTATTTGAGGATGAAATCGAACAGGTAACTCTGAAATGAACTAGGACGCGTGATTGAAAAACATGGAGGAAAAGAAACCGGGTCCAAAGACGACCTCCCGAATGGTGAAATTGAAGTGTATAATACACGGTTTTTCGGGATTAAAGGGTCCCGGAACAAAATTCTCCGGAAATCGCATAGGATGTTCCTGGGGTCGATAAAGCGGCCAAGCAAAATTTGAGCACCAACGGAAGACATTTGGGCTGCGGTGTGCAGAAACCAAGATTCGCGAAACTCGGATTATCGTGAAAATGCGTTAAAACTCGTTATTTAGGGATGAAATCGAACGGGTTAACTCCGAGGGGAGTTAGGACGCGTGATTGAAAACAGGAGGAAAAGAAACCGGTGTCCGTACGACCTCGAACGGCATTTGAAATTGAAGTGTATAATACACGGTTTTTGGGATGCGGGGTCCCGGAACAAAATTCTCGGAAATCGCATAGGATGTTCCTGGGGTCAGATAAAGCGGTCACGCAAAATTTGAGCACCAACGGAAGACATTTGGGGGTGCGGTGTGCTTAAAAACCAGATTCGCGAAACTCGGATTATCGTGAAAATGCGTTAAAACTCGTTATTTGAGGATGAAATCGAACAGGTTAACTCATGAAATGAGCTAGGACGCGTGGTGAAAAACATGGAGGAAAAGAAACCGGGTCAGTCGACTTCTAACGGTGAAATTGAAGTGTATAATACACCGTTTTTGGGATTCAGGGTCCGGAACAAAATTCTCCGAAAATCGCATAGGATGTTCCGGGTCGATAAAGCGGCCACGAAAAATTGAGCACCAACGGAAGACATTTGGGGGTGCGGTGTGCGAAACCGAAAGATTCGCCGAAACTCGGATTATCGTGAAAAATGCGTTAAAACTCGTTATTTGAGGATGAAATCGAACAGGTTAACTCATGAAATGAGCTAGGACGCGTGATTGAAAAACAGGGAGGAAAAGAAACCGGGTCAGTCGACCTCTCGAACGGCCGAAATTGAAGTGTATAATACACCGTTTTTCGGGATTAAGGGTTACGGAACAAAATTCTCCGAAAATCGCATAGGATGTTCCGGGGTCGAGATAAAGCGGCCACGCAAAATTTGAGCACCAACGGAAGACATTTGGGTGCTAGGTGTGCGTAAAAAAAGATTCGCCGAAACTCGGATTATCGTGAAAATGCGTTAAAACTCGTTATTTGAGGATGAAATCGAACAGGGTAACTCCTGAAATGAACCAGGAAGCGTGATTGAAAAACATGGAGGAAAAGAAACCGGGTCCGGTACGACCTCCCGAACGGCTGAAATTGAAGTGTGTATAAAACACGGTTTTTCGGGATTCTGGGGTTCCGGAACAAAATTCTCCGGAAATCGCATAGGATGTTCCTGGGGTCAGATAAAGCGGCCACGCAAAATTTGAGCACCAACGGAAGACATTTGGGGTGGCGGTGTACCGAAACCAAAGATTCGCGAAACTCGATTATCGTGAAAATGCGTTAAAACTCGTTTTTGAGGATGAAATCGAACAGGTTAACTCCTGAAATGAGCTAGGACGAGTGATTGAAAAACGAGGGGAGGAAAAAGAAACCGGTCCGTCACGACCTCCCGAACGTGAAATTGAAGTGTATAATACACGGTTTCGGGATTGGGGTCCCGGAACAAAATTCTCCGGAAATCGCATAGGATGTTCTGGGGTCAGATAAAGCGGCCACGCAAAATTTGAGCACCAACGGAAGACATTTGGGGGTGCGGTGTGCGAGAAACCAAAGATTCGCCGAAACTCGGATTATCGTGAAAATGCGTTAAAACTCGTTATTTGAGGCTGAAATCGAACAGGTTAACTCTGGAAATGAGCTAGGACGCGTGATTGAAAAACAGGAGAAAAAGAAACCGAGTCCTGACGACCTCCCGACGGCCGAAAGTGAAGTGTATAATACACGGTTTTTCGGGATTCCGGGGTCCCGGAACAAAATTCTCCGGAAATCGCATAGGATGTTCTTGGGGTCAGATTAAGCGGCCACGCAAAATTTTAGCACCAACGGAAGACATTTAGGGGTGCCGGTGTCCCAGAAGCCAGCATTCGCCGGATCTCGGATTATCGTGAAAAATGCGTTAAAACTCGTTATTTGAGGATGAAATCGAACAGGTTAACTCCTGAAATGAGCTAGGACGCGTGATTGAAAAACAGGGAGGAAAATAAACCGGGTCCGGTACGACCTCCCGAACTACCGAAATTGAAGTGTATAATACACGGTTTTTTCGGGTTTCGGGGTCCGGAACAAAATTCTCCGGAAATCGCATAGGATGTTCCTGGGGTCAGATAAAGCGGCCACGCAAAATTTGAGCACCAACGGAAGACATTTGGGGGTGCGGTGTGCGAAAACCAAAGATTCGCCGAAAATCGGATTATCGTGAAAAATGCGTTAAAACTCGTTATTTGAGGCTGAAATCGAACAGGTTAACTCCTGAAATGAGCTAGGACGCGTGATTGAAAAACAGGGAGAAAAAGAAACCGAGTCCGCATTTACGACCTCCCGAACGGCCGAAATTGAAGTGTATAATACACGGTTTTCGGGATTCCGGGTCCCGGAAAAAAATTCTCCGGAAATCGCATAGGATGTTCCTGGGTCGATTAAGCGGCCACGCAAAATTTTAGCACCAACGGAAGACATTTGGGGTGCGGTGGTGTCCCCCTGGCCTTGGACATTCGCCGGATCTCGGATTATCGTGAAAAATGCGTTAAAACTCGTTATTTGAGGATGAAATCGAACAGGTTAACTCCTGAAATGAGCTAGGACGCGTGATTGAAAAACAGGGAGGAAAAGAAACCGGGTCCGGTACGACCTCCCGAACGGCTGAAATTGAAGTGTATAATACACGGTTATTCGGGATTCGGGGTCCCGGAACAAATTTCTCCGGAAATCGCATAGGATGTTCCTGGGGTCAGACAAAGCGGCCACGCAAAATTTGAGCACCAACGGAAGACATTTGGGGGTGCCGGTGTGCCAGAAACCAGCATTCGTCGAAACTCGGATTATCGTGAAAAATGCGTTGAAACTCGTTATTTCAGGCTGAAATCGAACAGGTTAACTCCTGAAATGAGCTAGGACGCGTGATTGAAAAACAAAGACAAAAAGAAACCGAGTCCGGTACGACCTCCCGAACGGCTGAAATTGAAGTGTATAATACACGGTTTTTCGGGATTCTGGGGTCCCGGAACAAAATTCTCCGGAAATCGCATAGGATGTACTTGGGGTAGATAAAGCGGCCACGCAAAAATTGATCACCAACGGAAGACATTTAGGGCTGCCGGTGTGCCAGAAACCAGCATTCGCCGAAACTCGGATTATCGTGAAAAATGCGTTAAAACTCGTTATTTGAGGATGAAATCGAACAGGTTAACTCCTGAAATGAGCTAGGACGCATGATTGAAAAACAGGGAGGAAAAGAAACCGGGTCCGGTACGACCTCCCGAACGGCTGAAATTGAAGTGTATAATACACGGTTTTTCGGGATTCTGGGCTCCCGGAACAAAATTCTCCGGAAATCGCATAGGAATTTCCTGGGGTCAGATAAAGCGGCCACGCAAAATTTGAGCACCAACGGAAGACATCCTGGGGTGCGGTGTGCAGAAAACCAAAGATTCGCCGAAACTCGGATTATCTTGAAAAATGCGTTAAAACTCGTTATTTGAGGCTGAAATCGAACAGGTTAACTCTTGAAATGAGCTAGGACGCGTGATTGAAAAACGGGGAGAAAAAGAAACCGGGTCCGGTACGACCTCCCGAACGGCTGAAATTGAAGTGTATAATACACGGTTTTTCGGGATTCCGGGGTCCCGGAACAAAATTCTCCGGAAATCGCATAGGATGTTCCTGGGGTCAGATAAAGCGGCCACGCAAAATTTGAGCACCAACGGAAGAAATTTGGGGGTGCCGGTGTTCCAGAAACCAGCATTCGCCGATACTCGGATTATCGTGAAAATTGCCTTAAAGCTCGTTATTTGAGGCTGAAATCGAACTGGTTAACTTCTAAAATGAGCTAGGACGCGTGATTAAAAAACAGGGAGAAAAAGAAACCGGGTCCGGTCTGACCTCCCGAACGGCTGATATTGAAGTGTATAATACACGGTTTTTCGGGATTCCGGGGTCCCGGAACAAATTCTCTGAAAATCTCATAGGATGTTCCTTGGGTCAGATAAAGCGGCCACGCAAAATTTGAGCACCAACGGAAGACATTTGGGGTGCGGTGTACTGCAGCTTGACATTTCACGGATCTCGGATTATCGTGAAAAATGCGTTAAAATCGTTATTTGAGGATGAAATCGAACAGGTTAACTCCAGAAATGAGCTAGGACGCGTGATTGAAAAACAGGGAGAAAAAGAAACCGGTTCCGGTACGACCTCCCGAACGGCTGAAATTGAAATGTATAATACACGGTTTTTCGGGATTCCGGGGTCCCGGAACAAATTCTCGAAAATCGCATAGGATGTTCTTGGGGTCGATAAAGCGGCCACGCAAAATTTGAGCACCAACGGAAGACATTTGGGGTGCCGGTGTGCGAAACCAAAGATTCGCCGAAACTCGGATTATCGTGAAAAATGCGTTAAAACTCGTTATTTGAGGATGAAATCGAACAGGTTAACTCCTGAAATGAGCTAGGACGCGTGATTGAAAAACGGGGAGGAAAAGAAACCGGGTCCGGTACGACCTCCCGAACGGCTGAAATTGAAGTGTATAATACACGGTTTTTCGGGATTCTGGGCTCCCGGAACAAAATTCTCCGGAAATCGCATAGGTTGTTCCTGGGATCAGATAAAGCGGCCACGCAAAATTTGAGCACCAACGGAAGACATCTGGGGGTGCCGGTGTGACAGAAACCAGCATTCGCCGAAACTCGGAATAACGTGAAAAATGCGTTAAAACTCGTTATTTGAGGCTGAAATCGAACAGGTTAACTCCTGAAATGAGCTAGGGCGCGTGATTGAAAAACAGGGAGGAAAAGAAACCGGGTCCGGTACGACCTCCTGAACGGCTGAAATGGAAGTGTATAATACACGGTTTTTCGGGATTCCAGGGTCCCGGAACAAAATTCTCCGAAAATCGCATAGAATGTTCATGGGGTCAGATAAAGCGGCCACGCAAAATTTGAGCACCGACGGAAGACATTTGGGGGTGCCGGTGTGCCAGAAACCAGCATTCGCCGAAACTCGGATTATCGTGAAAATTGCCTTAAAGCTCGTTATTTGAGGCTGAAATCGAACTGGTTAACTTCTAAAATGAGCTAGGACGCGTGATTAAAACACAGGGAGAAAAAGAAACCGCTCCGGTACGACCTCCCGAACGGCTGAAATTGAAGTGTATAATACACGGTTTTTCGGGATTCCGGGTCCCGGAACAAAATTCTCCGGAAATCGCATAGGATGTTCTTGGGGTCAGATAAAGCGGCCACGCAAAATTTGAGCACAAACGGAAGACATTTGGAGTGCCGGTGTGCCAGAAACCAGCATTCGCCGAAACTCGGATTATCGTGAAAAATGCTTTAAAACTCGTTATTTGAGGCTGAAATCGAACAGGTTAACTCCTGAAATGAGCTAGGACGCGTGATTGAAAAACAGGGAGAAAAGAAACCGGTTCAGTGACGACCCCGACGGTGAAATTGAAGTGTATAATACACGGTTTTTCGGGATTACGGGTCCCGGAATAAAATTCTCGAAAATCGCATAGAATGTTCCTGGGGTCGATAAAGCGGCCACGCAAAATTTGAGCACCAACGGAAGACATTTGGGGTGCGGTGTGCGAGAAACCAAAGATTCGACGAAACTCGGATTATCGTGAAAAATGCGTTAAAACTCGTTATTTAAGGCTGAAATCGAACAGGTTAACTTCTAAAATGAGCTAGGACGCGTGATTAAAAAACAAGGAGAAAAAGAAACCGGGTCCGATACGACCTCCCGAACGGCTGAAATTGAAGTGTATAATACACGGTTTTTCGGGATTCCGGGGTCCCGGAATAAAATTCTCCGAAAATCGCATAGGATGTTCCTGGGGTCAGATAAAGCGGCCACGCAAAATTTGAGCACCAACGGAAGACATTTGGGCGTGCCGGTGTGCCAGAAACCAGCATTCGCCGAAACTCGGATTATCGTGAAAAATGCATTAAAACTCGTTATTTGAGGCTGAAATCGAACAGGTTAACTCCTGAAATGAGCTAGGACGCGTGGTTGAAAAACATGGAGAAAAAGAAACCGGGTCCGTAACGATTTCCCGAACGGCTGAAATTGAACTGTATAATGCACGGTTTTTCGGAATTTAAGGGTCCCGGAACAAAATTATCCGGAAATCGCATAGGATGTTCCAGGGGTCAGATAAAGCGGCCACGCAAAATTTGAGCACCAACGGAAGACATTTGGGGGTGCCGGTGTGCCAGAAACCAGCATTCGCCGAAAGTTGGATTATCGTGAAAAATGCGTTAAAACGCGATATTTGAGGCTGAAATCGAACAGGTTAACTCCTCAAATGAGCTAGGACGTGTGATTAAAAAACAAGGAGAAAAAGAAACCGGATCCGGTACGGCTTCTCAAACGGCTCAAATTGAAGTGTATTAATACACAGTTTTTCGGAATTCCAGGGTCCCGGAACAAAATTCTCCGGAAATCGCATAGGATGTTCCTCGGGTCAGATAAAGCGGCCACGCAAAATTTGAGCACCAACGGAAGACATTTGGGGGTGCCGGTGTCCCGGAAACCAGCATTCGCCGAAACTCGGATTATCGTGAAAAATGCGTTAAAACTCGTTATTTGAGGCTGAAATCGAACAGGTTAACTCCGGAAATAAGCTAGGACGCGTGATGGAAAAACTGGAGAAAAAGAAACCGGGTCCGGTATGACCTCCCGAACGGCTGAAATTGAAGTGTATATATATAATACACGGTTTTTCGGAATTCCGGGGTCCCGGAACAAAATTCTCCGGAAATCGTATAGTATGTTTTAGGGGTCAGATAAAGCGGCCACGCAAAATTTGAGCACCAACGGAAGACATTTGGGGATGCCGGTGTGCCAGAAACCAGCATTCGACGAAACTCGGATTATCGTGAAAAATGCGTTAAAACTCGTTATTTAAGGCTGAAATCGAACAGGTCAACTCCTGAAATGAACTAGGACACGTGATTGAAAAACGGGGAGAAAAAGAAACCGGGTCCAGTACGACCTCCCGAACTAGTGAAATTGAAGTGTATAATACACGGTTTTGAAGTCAGGGTCCCGGAACAAAATTCTCCGGAAATCGCATAGGATGTTCTTGGGGTTAGATAAAGCGGCCACGCAAAATTTGAGCACCAACGGAAGACATTTGGGGTGCGGTGTGCGAGAAACCAAAGCATTCGCGAAACTCGGATTATCGTGAAAATGCGTTAAACTCGTTATTTGTGGCTGAAATCGAACAGGTTAACTCCTGAAATGAGCTAGGACGCGTGATTGAAAAACAGGAGAAAAATAAATCGGGTCGTCGACCTCGAGCATTTGAAATTGAAGTGTATAATACACGGTTTTGAATTCGGGGACCGGAACAAAATTCTCCGGAAATCGCAAAGGATGTTCTGGGGTCGAGATAAAGCGGCCACGCAAAATTTGTGCACCAACGGAAGACATTTGGGGGTGCGTGTAATGAGAAACCAAGCATTCGCGAAACTCGGATTAACGTGAAAAATGCGTTAAAACTCGTTATTTGAGGCTGAAATCGAACAGGTTAACTCCTGAAATGAGCTAGGACGCGTGATTGAAAAACAGGGAGAAAAAGAAACCGGGTCCGTAACGACCTCCCGAACGGCTGAAATTGAACTGTATAATACACGGTTTTTCGGAATTCCAGGATCCCGGAACAAAATTATCCGGAAATCGCATAGGATGTTCGTGGGGTCAGATAAAGCGGCCACGCAAAATTTGAGCAGCAACGGAAGACATTTGGGGGTGCCGGTGTGCCAGAAACCAGCATTCGCCGAAACTCGGATTATCGTGAAAAATGCGTTGAAACTCGTTATTTGAGGCTGAAATCGAACAGGTTAACTCCTGAAATGAGCTAGGACGCGTGATTGAAAAACAGGGAGAAAAAGAAACCGAGTCCGGTACGACCTCCCGAACGGCTGAAATTGAAGTGTATAATACACGGTTTTTCGGGATTCCGGGGTCCCGGAACAAAATTCTCCGGAAATCGCATAGGATGTTCCTGGGGTCAGATTAAGCGGCCACGCAAAATTTTAGCACCAACGGAAGACATTTGGCGGTGCCGGTGTCCCAGAAGCCAGCATTCGCCGGATCTCGGATTATCGTGAAAAATGCGTTAAAACTCGTTATTTGAGGATGAAATCGAACAGGTTAACTGCTGAAATGAGCTAGGACGCGTGATTGAAAAACTGGAGAAAAAGAAACCGGGTCCGAAATGACCTCCCGAACGGCTGAAATTGAAGTGTATAATACACGGTTTTTCGGAATTCCAGGGTCCCGAAACAAAATTCTCCGGAAATCGCATAGGATGTTCTAGGGGTCAGATAAAGCGGGCACGTAAAATTTGAGCACCAACGGAAGACATTTGGGGGTGCCGGTGTGCCAGAAACCAGCATTCGCCGAAACTCGGATTATCGTGAAAAATGCGTTAAAACTCGTTATTTAAGGCTGAAATCGAACAGGTTAACTCCTGAAATGAGCTAGGACGCGTGATTGAAAAACAGGGAGAAAAAGATACCGGTCAGTACGACCTCCCGAACGGTGAAATTGAAGTGTATATAATACACGGTTTTGAAGTCGGGGACCGGAACAAAATTCTCCGGAAATCGCAAAGGATGTTCCTGGGGTCAGATAAAGCGGCCACGCAAAATTTGTGCACCAACGGAAGAGATTTGGGGGTGCCGGTGTGCCAAAACCAGCATTCGGCGAAACTCGGATTATCGTGAAAAATGCGTTAAAACTCGTTATTTGAGGCTGAAATAGAACAGGTTAACTCCTGAGATGAGCTAGGACGCGTGATTGAAAAACAGGGAGAAAAAGAAACCGGGTCCAGACGACCTCTGAACGGCTGAAATTGAAGTGTATAATACACGGTTTTTCGGAATTCCGGGGTCCCGGAACAAAATTTTCCGGAAATCGGATAGGATGTTCCTGGGGTAAGATAAAGCGGCCACGCAAAATTTGAGCAGCAACAGAAGACATTTGGGGGTGCCGGTTTGCCAGAAACCAACATTCGCCGAAACTCGGATTATCGTGAAAAATGCGTTAAAACTCGTTATTTGAGGCTGAAGTCGAACAAGTTAACTCCTGAAATGAGCTAGGACGCGTGATTGAAAAACTGGAGAAAAAGAAACCGGGTCCAGGACGACCTCCCGAACGGTTGAAATTGAAGTGTATATAATACACGGTTTTTCGGAATTCCGGGGTCCCGGAACAAAATTCTCCGGAACTCGCATAGGATGTTCCAGGAGTCAGATAAAGCGGCCACACAAATTTTGAGCACCAACGGAAGACATTTGGGGGTGCCGATGTGCCAGAAACCAGCATTCGCCGAAACTCGGGTTATCGTGAAAATGTGTTAAAGCTCGTTATTTGAAGCTGAAATCGAACTGGTTAATTCCAAAAATGAGCTCGGGCGCGTGATTGAAAAACAAGGAGAAAAAGAAACAGGGTCTACGACCTTCCGAACGGCTGAAATTGAAGTATATAAAACACGGTTTTTCGGAATTCCGGGGTCCCGGAACAAAATTCTCCGGAAATCGCACAGGATGTTCCTGGGGTCAGATAAAGCGGCCACGCAAAATTTGAGCACCAACGGAAGACATTTGGGGTGCGGTGTGCGAAACCGAAGATTCGACGAAACTCGGATTATCGTGAAAAATGCGTTAAAACTCGTTATTTAAGGCTGAAATCGAACAGGTCAACTCCTAAAATGAGCTAGGACACGTGATTGAAAAACGGGGAGTAAAAGAAACCGGGTCCAGTACGACCTCCCGAACTAATTTGAAATTGAAGTGTTATATACACGGTTTTGAAATTTCGGTCCGGAACAAAATTCTCCGGAGCTCGCATAGGATGTTCCTGAGGTCAGATAAAGCGGTCACGCAAAATTTGAGCACCAACGGAAGACATTTAGGGGTGCCGGTGTGCGAAACCAAAGATTTACTAAAACTCGGATTATCGTGAAAATGCGTTAAAACTCGTTATTTGAGGCCGAAATCGAACAGGTTAACTCCTGAAATGAGCTAGGACGCGTGATTGAAAAACAGGAGAAAAAGAAACCGGTCCATTACGACCTCCCGAACTATTGAAATTGAAGTGTATAATACACGGTTTTGGTCAGGGTCCCGGAACAAAATTCTCCGGAAATCGCATAGGATGTTCTTGGGGTCGGATAAAGCGGCCACGCAAAATTTGAGCACCAACGGAAGACATTTGGGGGTGCGGTGTGCGAAACCAAAGATTCGCCGAAACTCGGATTATCGTGAAAAATGCGTTAAAACTCGTTATTTAAGGCTGAAATCGAACAGGTTAACTCCCGAAATAAGCTAGGACGCGTGATTGAAAAACAGGGAGAAAAAGAAACCGGGTCCGGTACGACCTCCCGAACGGCTGAAATTGAAGTGTATAATACACGGTTTTTCGGAATTCCGGGGACCGGAACAAAATTCTCTGGAAATCGCAAAGGATGTTCATGGGGTCATATAAAGCGGCCACCCAAAATTTGTGCACCAACGGAAGACATTTGGGGGTGCCGGTGTAACAGAAACCAGCATTCGCCGAACTCGGATTATCGTGAAAAATGCATTAAAACTCGTTATTTGAGGCTGAAATCGAACAGGTTAACTCCTTAAATGAGCTACGACGCGTGATTTAAAAACAGGGAGAAAAAGAAATCGGGTCCGTAACGACCTCCCGAACGGCTGAAATTAAACTGTATAATACACGGTTTTTCGGAATTCCAGGGTCCCGGAACAAAATTATCCGGAAATCGCATAGGATGTTCCTGGGATCAGATAAAGCGGCCACGCAAAATTTGAGCAGCAACGGAAGACATTTGGGGGTGCCGGTGTGCCAGAAACCAGCATTCGCCGAAAGTTGGATTATCGTGTAAAATGCGTTAAAACGCGATATTTGAGGCTGAAATCGAACAGGTTAACTCCTCAAATGAGCTAGGACGTGTGATTAAAAATCAAGGAGAAAAAGAAACCGAGTCCGGTACGACTTATCGAACGGCTCAAATTGAAGTGTATAATACACAGTTTTTCGGAATTCCGGGGTCCCGGAACAAAATTCTCCGGAAATCGCATAGGATGTTCCTCGGGTCAGATAAAGCGGCCACGCAAAATTTGAGCACCAACGGAAGACATTTGGGGGTGCCGGTGTCTCGGAAACCAGCATTCGCCGAAACTCGGATTATCGTGAAATATGCGTTAAAACTCGTTATTTGAGGCTGAAATCGAACAGGTTAACTCCGGAAATAAGCTAGGACGCGTGATTGAAAAACTGGAGAAAAAGAAAACGGGTCCGGTATGACCTCCCGAATGGCTGAAATTGAAATGTATAATACACGGTTTTTCGGAATTCCGAGGTCCCGGAACAAAATTCTCCGGAAATCGCATAGGATGTTCTTGGGGTCAGATAAAGCGGCAACGCAAAATTAGAGCACCAACGGAAGACATTTGGGGTGCGGTGTCCGGAAACCAAAGATTCGCCGAAACTCGGATTATCGTGAAAAATGCGTTAAAACTCGTTATTTAAGGCTGAAATCGAACAGGTTAACTCCTGAAATGAGCTAGGACGCGTGATTGAAAAACAGGGAGGAAAAGATACCGGGTCTGTTACGACCTCCCGAACGGCTGAAATTGAAGTGTATAATACACGGTTTTTCGGAATTCCGGGGTCCCGGAACAAAATTCTCCGGAAATCGCATAGGATGTTCCTCGGGTCAGATAAAGCGGCCACGCAAAATTTGAGAACCAACGGAAGACATTTGGGGTGCCGGTGTGCTTAAACCAAGATTCGCCGAAACTCGGATTATCGTGAAAAATGCGTTAAAACTCGTTATTTGTATTTGAAATCGAACAGTTAACTCGAAATGAGCTAGGACGCGTGATTGAAAAACAGGAGAAAAATAAATCGGGTCCGACGACCTCCGAACGGTGAAATTGAAGTGTATAATACACGGTTTTGAAGTCGGGGACCGGAACAAAATTCTCCGGAAATCGCAAAGGATGTTCTGGGGTCGATAAAGCGGCCACGCAAAATTTGTGCACCAACGGAAGACATTTGGATGTGCGGTGTAATAAAGAACAAAGATTCGCCGAAACTCGGATTATCGTGAAAAATGCATTAAAACTCGTTATTTGAGGCTGAAATCGAACAGGTTAACTCCTGAAATGAGCTAGGACGCGTGATTGAAAAACAGGGAGAAAAAGAAACCGGATCCGTAACGACCTCCCGAACGGCTGAAATTGAACTGTATAATACAGGGTTTTTCGGAATTCCAGGGTCCCGGAACAAAATTATCCGGAAATCCCATAGGATGTTCCTGGGGTCAGATAAAGCGACCACGCAAAATTTAAGCAGCAACGGAAGACATTTGGGGGTGCCGGTGTGCCAGAAACCAGCATTCGCCGAAAGTTGGATTATCGTGAAAAATGCGTTAAAACGCGATATTTGAGACTGAAATCGAACAGGTTAGCTCTTCAAATGAGCTAGGACGTGTGATTAAAAAACAAGGAGAAAAAGAAACCGGGTCCGGTACGACTTGTCAAACGGCTCAAATTGAAGTGTATTAATACACGGTTTTTCGGAATTCCGGGGTCCCAGAACAAAATTCTCCGGAAATCGCATAGGATGTTCCTCGGGTCAGATAAAGCGGCCACGCAAAATTTGAGCACGAACGGAAGACATTTGGGGTGCGGTGTCCGGAAACCAAAGATTCGCGAAACTCGGATTATCGTGAAAATGCGTTAAAACTCGTTATTTGAGGCCGAAATCGAACAGGTTAACTCCGGAAATAAGCTAGGACGCGTGATTGAAAAACTGGAGAAAAAGAAACCGGGTCCGGTATGACCTCCCGAACGGCTGAAATTGAAGTGTATAATACACGGTTTTTCGGAATTCCGGGGTCCCGGAATAAAATTCTCCGGAAATCGCATAGGATGTTCTTGGGGTCAGATAAAGCGGCAACGCAAAATTTGAGCACCAACGGAAGACATTTGGGGGTGCGGTGTCCGGAAAAAAGATTCGCGAAAACTCGGATTATCGTGAAAAATGCGTTAAAACTCGTTATTTAAGGCTGAAATCGAACAGGTTAACTCCTGAAATGAGCTAGGACGCATGATTGAAAAACAGGGAAATAAAAAAACCGGGTCCGGTACGACCTCCCGAACGGCTGAAATTGAAGTGTATAAGACACGGTTTTTCGGAATTCCGGGGACCCGGAACAAAATTCCCTTGAAATCGCAAAGGATGTTCCTGGGGTCAGATAAAGCGGCCACGCAAAATTTATGCACCAACGGAAGACATTTGGGGGTGCCGGTGTAACAGAAACCAGCATTCGTCGAAACTCGGATTATCGTGAAAAATGCATTAAAACTCGTTATTTGAGGCTGAAATCGAACAGGTTAACTCCTGAAATGAGCTAGGACGCGTGATTGAAAAACAGGGAGAAAAAGAAACCGGGTCCGTAACGACCTCCCGAACGGCTGAAATTGAACTGTATAATACACGGTTTTTCAGAATTCCAGGCTCCCGGAACAAAATTATCCGGAAATCGCATAGGATGTTCCTGGGGTCAGATAAAGCGGCCACGCAAAATTTGAGCAGCAACGGAAGACATTTGGGGGTGCGGTGTGCGTAAAACCAAGATTCGCGAAAGTTGGATTATCGTGAAAAATGCGTTAAAACGCGATATTTGAGGCTGAAATCGAACAGGTTAATTCCTGAAATGAGCTAGGACGCGTGATTGAAAAACAGGGAGAAAAAGAAACCGGGTCCGTAACGACCTCCCGAACGGCTGAAATTAAACTCTATAATACACGGTTTTTCGGAATTCCAGGGTCCCGGAACAAAATTATCCGGAAATCGCATAGGATGTTCCTGGGATCAGATAAAGCGGCCACGCAAAATTTGAGCAGCAACGGAAGACATTTGGGGGTGCCGGTGTGCCAGAAACCAGCATTCGCCGAAAGTTGGATTATCGTGAAAAATGCGTTAAAACGCGATATTTGAGGCTGAAATCGAACAGGTTAACTCCTCAAATGAGCTAGGACGTGTAATTAAAAATCAAGGAGAAAAAGAAACCGGGTCCGGTACGACTTCTCGAACGGCTCAAATTGAAGTGTATAATACACAGTTTTTCGGAATTCCGGGGTCCCGGAACAAAATTCTCCGGAAATCGCATAGGATGTTCCTCGGGTCAGATAAAGCGGCCACGCATAATTTGAGCACCAACGGAAGACATTTGGGGGTGCCGGTGTCCCGGAAACCAGCATTCGCCGAAACTCGGATTATCGTGAAAACTGCGTTAAAACTCGTTATTTGAGGCTGAAATCGAACAGGTTAACTCCGGAAATAAGCTAGGACGCGTGATTGAAAAACTGGAGAAAAAGAAACCGGGTCCGGTATGACCTCCCGAACGGCTGAAATTGAAGTGTATAATACACGGTTTTTCGGAATTCCGGGGTACCGGAACAAAATTCTCCGGAAATCGCATAGGATGTTCTTGGGGTCAGATAAAGCGGCCACGCAAAATTTGAGCACCAACGGAAGACATTTGGGGGTGCCGGTGTCCCGGAAACCAGCATTCGCCGAAACTCGGATTATCGTGTAAAATGCGAACTCGTTATTTAAGGCTGAAATCGAACAGGTTAACTCCTGAAATGAGCTAGGACGCGTGATTGAAAAACAAGGAGAAAAAGATACCGGGTCTGTTACGACCTCCCGAACGGCTGAAATTGAAGTGTATAATACACGGTTTTTCGGAATTCATGGGTCCCGGAACAAAATTCTCCGGAAATCGCATAGGATGTTCTTGGGGTCAGATAAAGCGGCCACGCAAAATTTGAGCACCAACGGAAGACATTTGGGGGTGCCGGTGTGCCAGAAACCAGCATTCGCCGAAACTCGGATTATCGTGAAAAATGCGTTAAAACTCGTTATTTGTGGCTGAAATCGAACAGGTTAACTCCTGAAATGAGCTAGGACGGGTGATTGAAAAACAGGGAGAAAAATAAATCGGGTCCGGTACGACCTCCCGAACGGCTGAAATTGAAGTGTATAATACACGGTTTTTCGGAATTCCGGGGACCCGGAACAAAATTCTCCGGAAATCGCAAAGGATGTTCCTGGGGTCAGATAAAGCGGCCACGCAAAATTTGTGCACCAACGGAAGACATTTGGGGGTGCCGGTGTAACAGAAACCAGCATTCGCCGAAACTCGGATTATCGTGAAAAATGCATTAAAACTCGTTATTTGAGGCTGAAATCGAAAGGTTAATTCTGAAATGAGCTAGGACGCGTGATTGAAAAACAGGCAGAAAAAGAAACCGGGTCCGTAACGACCTCGAACGGTGAAATTGAACCGTATAATACACGGTTTTTCGGAATTCCAGGGTCCCGGAACAAAATTATCCGGAAATCGCTTTGGATGTTCCTTGGGTCAGATAAAGCGGCCACGCAAAATTTGAGCAGCAACGGAAGACATTTGGGGGTGCCGGTGTGCCAGAAACCAACATTCGCCGAAAGTTGGATTATCGTGAAAAATGCGTTAAAACGCGATATTGGAGGCTGAAATCGAACAGGTTAACTCCTCAAATGAGCTAGGACGTGTGATTAAAGAACAAGGAGAAAAAGAAACTGGGTCCGGTACGACTTCTCAAACGGCTCAAATTGAAGTGTATTAATACACAGTTTTTCGGAATTCCGGGGTCCCGGAATAAAATTCTCCGGAAATCGCATAGGATGTTCCTCGGGTCATATAAAGCGGCCACGCAAAATTTGAGCACCAATGGAAGACATTTGGGGGTGCCGGTGTCCCGGAAACCAGCATTCGCCGAAACTCGGTTTATCGTGAAAAATGCGTTAAAACTCGTTATTTGAGGCTGAAATCGAACAGGTTAACTCTGGAAATAAGCTAGGACGCGTGATTGAAAAACTGGAGAAAAAGAAACCGGGTCCGGTATGACCTCCCGAACGGCTGAAATTGAAGTGTATATATAAATACACGGTTTTTCGGAATTCCGGGGTCCCGGAACAAAATTCTCCGGAAATCGCATAGGATGTTCTAGGGGTCAGATAAAGCGGCCACGCGAAATTTGAGCACCAACGGAAGACATTTGGGGGTGCGGTGTGCGTAAACCAAAGATTCGACGAAACTCGGATTATCGTGAAAAATGCGTTAAAACTCGTTATTTGAGGCTGAAATCGAACAGGTCAACTCCTGAAATGAGCTAGGACACGTGATTGAAAAACGGGGAGAAAAAGAAATCGGGTCCTGTACGACCTCCCGAACGGCTAAAATTGAAGTGAATATACACGGTTTTTCGAAATTCCGGGGTCCCGGAACAAAATTCTCCGGAACTCGCATAGGATGTTCCTGAGGTCAGATAAAGCGGCCACGCAAAATTTGAGCACCAACGGAAGACATTTAGGGTGCGGTGTGCGTAAAACCAAAGATTCGCCGAAACTCGGATTATCGTGAAAATGCATTAAAACTCGTTATTTGAGGTGAAATCGAACAGGTTAACTCCTGAAATGAGCTAGGACGCGTGATTGAAAAACAGGGAGAAAAAGAAACCGGGTCCGTAACGACCTCCCGAACGGCTGAAATTGAACTGTATAATACACGGTTTTTCGGAATTCCAGGGTCCCAGAACAAAATTCTCCGGAAATCGCATAGGATGTTCCTCGGGTCAGATAAAGCGGCCACCCAAAATTTGAGCACCAACGGAAGATATTTGGGGGTGCCGGTGTCCCGGAAACCAGCATTCGCCGAAAGTCGGATTATCGTGAAAAATGCGTTAAAACACGTTATTTGAGGCTGAAATCGAACAGGTTAACTCCGGAAATAAGCTAGGACGCATGATTGAAAAACTGGAGAAAAAGAAATCGGGTCCGGTATGACCTCCCGAACGGCTGAAATTGAAGTGTATAATACACGGTTTTTCGGAATTTCGGGGTCCCGGAACAAAATTCTCCGGAACTCGCATAGGATGTTCTAGAAGTCAGATAAAGCGGCCACGCAAAATTTGAGCACCAACGGAAGACATTTGGGGGTGCCGGTGTGCCAGAAACCAGCATTCGCCGAAACTCGGATTATCGTGAAAAATGCGTTAAAACGCGTTATTTAAAGCTGAAATCGAACAGGTTAACTCCTGAAATGAGCTAGGACGCGTGATTGAAAAACAGGAGAAAAAGAAACCGGGTCCGAGACGACCTCCCGAACGGTGAAATCGAAGTGTATATACACGGTTTTGAAATTCGGGGTCCGGAACAAAATTCTCCGGAACTCGCATAGGATGTTCCGAGGTCGATAAAGCGGCCACGCAAAATTTGAGCACCAACGGAAGACATTTAGGGGTGCCGGTGTGCGAAAACCAAAGCATTCGCCGAAACTCGGATTATCGTGAAAAATGCATTAAAACTCGTTATTTGAGGCTGAAATCGAACAGGTTAAATCCTGAAATGAGCTAGGACGCGTGATTGAAAAACAGGGAGAAAAAGAAACCGGGTCCGTAACGACCTCCCGAACGGCTGAAATTGAAGTGTATAATACACGGTTTTGAAGTCGGTCCCGGAACAAAATTCTCCGGAAATCGCATAGGATGTTCCTGGGGTCAGATAAAGCGGCCACGCAAAATTTGAGCAGCAACGGAAGACATTTGGGGGTGCCGGTTTGCTAGAAACCAGCATTCGACGAAACTCGGATTATCGTGAAAAATGCGTTAAAACTCGTTATTTGAGGCTGAAGTCGAACAAGTTAACTCCTGAAATGAGCTAGGACGCGTGATTGAAAAACTGGAGAAAAAGAAACCAAGGTCCAGGGACGACCTCCCGAACGGCATTTGAAATTGAAGTGTATATACACGGTTTTTAAGTCGGGGTCCGGAACAAAATTCTCCGGAACTCGCATAGGATGTTCCTGGAGTCAGATAAAGCGGCCACACAAAATTTGAGCACCAACGGAAGACATTTGGGCGTGCCGATGTGCCAGAAACCAGCATTCGCCGAAACTCGGATTATCATGAAAAATGTGTAAAAGCTCGTTATTTGAGGCTGAAATCGAACTGGTTAATTCCAAAAATGAGCTCGGACGCGTGATTGAAAAACAGGGAGAAAAAGAAACAGGGTCAGGTACGACCTTCCGAACGGCTGAAATTGAAGTATATAAAACACGGTTTTTCAAAATTCCGGGGTCCCGGAACAAAATTCTCCGGAAATTGCATAGGATATTCCTGGGGTCAGATAAAGCGGCCACGCAAAATTTGAGCACCAACGGAACACATTTGGGGGTGCCGGTGTGCCAGAAACCAGTATTCGACGAAACTCGGATTATCGTGAAAAATGCGTTAAAACTCGTTATTTGAGGCTGAAATCGAACAGGTCAACTCCTGAAATGAGCTAGGACGCGTGATTGAAAAACAGGGAGAAAAAGAAACCGGGTCTGTTACGACCTCCCGAACGGCTGAAATTGATGTGTATAATACACGGTTTTGAATTCGGGGACCGGAACAAAATTCTCCGTAAATCGCAAAGGATGTTCCGGGGTCGATAAAGCGGCCACGCAAAATTTGTGCACCAACGGAAGACATTTGGGGTGTGCGGTGTAACGAAAAAAGATTCGCGAAACTCGGATTATCGTGAAAAATGCGTTAAAACTCGTTATTTGAGGTTGAAATCGAACGGGTTAACTCCGAAATGAGCTAGGACGGGTGATTGAAAAACAGGAGAAAAATAAATCGGGTCCCAGACGACCTCCGACAGTTGAAATTGAAGTGTATAATACACGGTTTCGGAATTCAGGGGACCGGAATAAAATTCTCGGAAATCGCATAGGATGTTCCTGGGGTCGATAAAGCGGCCACGCAAAATTTGTGCACCAACGGAAGACATTTGGGGTGTGCGTGTAATGAGAAACCAAGATTCGCCGAAACTCGGACTATCGTGAAAAATGCATTAAAACTCGTTATTTGAGGCTGAAATCGAACAGGTTAACTCCTGAAATGAGCTAGGACGCGTGATTGAAAAACAGGGAGAAAAAGAAACCGGGTCCGTAACGACCTCCCGAACGGCTGAAATTGAACTGTATAATACACGGTTTTTCGGAATTCCAGGGTCGCGGAACAAAATTATCCGGAAATCGCATAGGATATTCCTGGGGTCAGATAAAGCGGCCACGCAAAATTTGAGCAGCAACGGAAGACATTTGGGGGTGTCGGTGTGCCAGAAACCAGCATTCGCCGAAACTCGGATTATCGTGATAAATGCGTTAAAACTCGTTATTTGAGGCTGAAATCGAACAGGTTAACTCCTCAAATGAGCTAGGACGTGTGATTAAAAATCAAGGAGAAAAAGAAACCGGGTCCGGTACGACTTCTCGAACGGCTTAAATTGAAGTGTATAATACACAGTTTTTCGGAATTCCGGGGTCCCGGAACAAAATTCTCCGGAAATCGCATAGGATGTTCCTGGGGTCAGATAAAGCGGCCACGCAAAATTTGTGCACCAACGGAAGACATTTGGGGGTGCCGGTGTAACAGAAACCAGCATTCGCCAAAACTCGGATTATCGTGAAAAATGCATTAAAACTCATTATTTGAGGCTGAAATCGAACAGGTTAACTCCTGAAATGAGCTAGGACGCGTGATTGAAAAACAGGGAGAAAAATAAACCGGGTCCGTAACGACCTCCCGAACGGCTGAAATTGAACTGTATAATACACGGTTTTTCGGAATTCCAGGGTCCCGGAACAAAATTATCCGGAAATCGCATAGGATGTTCCTGGGGTCAAATAAAGCGGCCACGCAAAATTTGAGCAGCAACGGAAGACATTTGGGGTGCGGTGTGCGAAACCAAAGATTCGCCGAAAGTTGGATTATCCTGAAAAATGCGTTAAAACGCGATATTTGAGGCTGAAATCGAACAGGTTAACTCCTCAAATGAGCTAGGACGTGTGATTAAAAATCAAGGAGAAAAAGAAACCGGGTCCGGTACGACTTCTCGAACGGCTCAAATTGAAGTGTATAATACACAGTTTTTCGGAATTCCGGGGTCCCGGAACAAAATTCTCCGGAAATCGCATAGGATGTTCCTCGGGTCAGATAATGCGGCCACGCAAAATTTGAGCACCAACGGAAGACATTTGGGAGTGTCGGTGTCCTGGGAACCAGCATTCGCCAAACTCGGATTATCGTGAAAAATGCGTTAAAACTCGTTATTTGAGGCTGAAATCGAACAGGTTAACTCCGGAAATAAGCCAGGACGCGTGATTGAAAAACTGGAGAAAAAGAAACTGGGTCCGGTATGACCTACCGAACTATTTGAAATTGAAGTGTATAATACACGGTTTTGAATTCGGGTCCGGAAAAAATTCTCCGGAAATCGCATAGGATGTTCTTGGGGTCAGATAAAGCGGCCACGCAAAATTTGAGCACCAACGGAAGACATTTGGGGGTGCCGGTGTCCCGGAAACCAGCATTCGCCGAAACTCGGATTATCGTGAAAAATGCGTTAAAACTCGTTATTTAAGGCTGAAATCGAACAGGTTAACTCCTGAAATGAGCTAGGACGCGTGATTGAAAAACAGGGAGAAAAAGATACCGGGTCTGTTACGACCTCCCGAACGGCTGAAATTGAAGTGTATAATACACGGTTTTGAATTCAGGGTCCTAACAAAATTCTCCGGAAATCGCATAGGATGTTCTTGGGGTCGGATAAAGCGGCCACGCAAAATTTGAGCACCAACGGAAGACATTTGGGGGTGCCGGTGTGCGAAACCAAAGATTCGCGAAACTCGGATTATCGTGAAAATGCGTTAAAACTCGTTATTTGTGGTCGAAATCGAACAGGTTAACTCCTGAAATGAGCTAGGACGGGTGATTGAAAAACAGGGAGAAAAATAAATCGGGTCAGACGACCTCCCGAACTAATTTGAAATTGAAGTGTATAATACACGGTTTCGGAGTCAGGGGACCGGAACAAAATTCTTCGGAAATCGCAAAGGATGTTCCTGGGATCAGATAAAGCGGCCACGCAAAATTTGTGCACCTACGGAAGACATTTGGGGTGCGGTGTAATGAAAACCAAAGATTCGCCAAAACTCGGATTATCGTGAAAAATGCATTAAAACTCGTTATTTGAGGTCGAAATCGAAACAAAAGTTAACTCCCGAAATGAGATAGGACGCGTGATTGAAAAACAGGGGAGAAAAAGAAACCGGTCCGTAACGACCTCCCGAACGGGTGAAATTGAATCGTATAATACACGGTTTTTCGAATTCGTGGTCCCGGAACAAAATTATCCGGAAATCGCATAGGATGTTCCTGGGTCGATAAAGCGGCAACGCAAAATTTGAGCATCAACGGAAGACATTTGGGGGTGCGGTGTTAAACTGAAAACCAAAGATTCGCGAAAGTTGGATTATCGTGAAAATGCGTTAAAACGCGATATTTGAGGCTGAAATCGAACAGGTTAACTACTCAAATGAGCTAGGACGTGTGATTAAAAAACAAGGAGAAAAAGAAACCGGGTCCGGTACGACTTCTCAAACGGCTCAAATTGAAGTGTATAATACACAGTTTTTCGGAATTCCGGGGTCCCGGAACAAAATTCTCCGGAAATCGCATAGGATGTTCCTCGGGTCAGAGAAAGCGGCCACACAAAATTTGAGCACCAACGGAAGACATTTGGGGTGCGGTGTCCCGAAACCAAAGATTCGCCGAAACTCGGATTATCGTGAAAAATGCGTTAAAACTCGTTATTTGAGGCTGAAATCGAACAGGTTAACTCCGGAAATAAGCCAGGACGCGTGATTGAAAAACTGGAGAAAAAGATCGGTCGGTATGACCTACCGAACAGTGAAATTGAAGTGTATAATACACGGTTTTGAGTCGGTACGGAACAAAATTCTCCGGAAATCGCATAGGATGTTCTTGGGGTCGGATAAAGCGGCCACGCAAAATTTGAGCACCAACGGAAGACATTTGGGGTGCGGTATCCGGAAACCAAAGATTCGCGAAACTCGGATTATCGTGAAAATGCGTTAAAACTCGTTATTTAAGGTTGAAATCGAACAGGTTAACTCCTGAAATGAGCTAGGACGCGTGATTGAAAAACAAGGAGAAAAAGATACCGGTCTCATTCGACCTCCCGAACGGCCGAAATTGAAGTGTATAATACACGGTTTTGAGTCGGGGTCCGGAACAAAATTCTCCGGAAATCGCATAGGATGTTCTTGGGGTCGAGATAAAGCGCCACGCAAAATTTGAGCACCAACGGAAGACATTTGGGGTGCGGTGTGCGAGAAACCAAAGATTCGCCGAAACTCGGATTATCGTGAAAAATGCGTTAAAACTCGTTATTTGTGGCTGAAATCGAACAGGTTAACTCCTGAAATGAGCTAGGACGGGTGATTGAAAAACAGGGAGAAAAATAAATCGGGTCCATCGACCTCCGAACGGCCGAAATTGAAGTGTATAATACACGGTTTTGGTCGGGGACCGGAACAAAATTCTTCGGAAATCGCAAAGGATGTTCCTGGGATCAGATAAAGCGGCCACGCAAAATTTGTGCACCTACGGAAGACATTTGGGGGTGCCGGTGTAACAGAAACCAGCATTCGCCAAAACTCGGATTATCGTGAAAAATGCATTAAAACTCGTTATTTGAGGTGAAATCGAACAGTTAACTCCGAAATGAGATAGGACGCGTGATTGAAAAACAGGAGAAAAAGAAACCGGGTCCGTAACGACCTCCCGAACGGCGAAATTGAATTCGTATAATACACGGTTTTTGAATTCCGTGGTCCCGGAACAAAATTATCCGGAAATCGCATAGGATGTTCCTGGGGTCAGATAAAGCGGCAACGCAAAATTTGAGCATCAACGGAAGACATTTGGGGGTACCGGTGTGCCAGAAACCAGCATTCGCCGAAACTCGGATTATCGTGAAAATGCGTTAAAACGCGATATTTGAGGCTGAAATCGAACAGGTTAACTCCTCAAATGAGCTAGGACGTGTGATTAAAAAACAAGGAGAAAAAGAAACCGGGCCCGGTACGACTTCTCAAACGGCTCAAATTGAAGTGTATAATACACAGTTTTTCGGAATTCCGGGGTCCCGGAACAAAATTCTCCGGAAATCGCATAGGATGTTCCTCGGGTCAGAGAAAGCGGCCACACAAAATTTGAGCACCAACGGAAGACATTTGGGGGTGCCGGTGTCCCGGAAACCAGCATTCGCCGAAACTCGGATTATCGTGAAAAATGCGTTAAAACTCGTTATTTGAGGCTGAAATCGAACAGGTTAACTCCTGAAATGAGCTAGGACGCGTGATTGAAAAACAGGGAGAAAAAGAAACCGGTCCGTAACGACCTCCCGAACGGTGAAATTGAACCGTATAATACACGGTTTTGGAATTCGGTCGCGGAACAAAATTATCCGGAAATCGCATAGGATATTCTGGGGTCGAGATAAAGCGGCCACGCAAAATTTGAGCAAAGAACGGAAGACATTTGGGGGTGCCGGTGTGCGAAAAACCAAAGATTCGCCGAAACTCGGATTATCGTGAAAAATGCGTTAAAACTCGTTATTTGAGGTCAAATCGAACAAAGTTAACTCCTCAAATGAGCTAGGACGTGTGATTAAAAATCAAGGAGAAAAAGAAACCGGGTCCGACGACTTCTAACGGCTTAAATTGAAGTGTATAATACACGCTTTTTTTAAGTCGGGGTCGGAACAAAATTCTCGGAAATCGCATAGGATGTTCCTGGGTCGATAAAGCGGCCACGCAAAATTTGTGCACCAACGGAAGACATTTGGGGTGCCGGTGTAATGTAAACCAAAGATTCGCCAAAACTCGGATTATCGTGAAAATGCATTAAAACTCATTATTTGAGGTCGAAATCGAACAAAGTTAACTCCTGAAATGAGCTAGGACGCGTGATTGAAAAACAGGGAGAAAAATAAACCGGGTCCGTAACGACCTCCCGAACTAGTGAAATTGAACCGTATAATAACGGTTTTGAATTCGGTGGTCCCGGAACAAAATTATCCGGAAATCGCATAGGATGTTCCTGGGGTCAAATAAAGCGGCCACGCAAAATTTGAGCAAAGAACGGAAGACATTTGGGGGTGCGGTGTGCGAAAAACCAAAGATTCGCCGAAAGTTGGATTATCTGAAAAATGCGTTAAAACGCGATATTTGAGGTCGAAATCGAACAGGTTAACTCCTCAAATGAGCTAGGACGTGTGATTAAAAATCAAGGAGAAAAAGAAACCGGTCCAGACGACTTCTCGAACGGCTCAAATTGAAGTGTATAATACACAGTTTTTCGGAATTCCGGGGTCCCGGAACAAAATTCTCCGGAAATCGCATAGGATGTTCCTCGGGTCAGATAATGCGGCCACGCAAAATTTGAGCACCAACGGAAGACATTTGGGAGTGTCGGTGTCCTGGGAACCAGCATTCGCCAAACTCGGATTATCGTGAAAAATGCGTTAAAACTCGTTATTTGAGGCTGAAATCGAACAGGTTAACTCCGGAAATAAGCCAGGACGCGTGATTGAAAAACTGGAGAAAAAGAAACTGGGTCCGGTATGACCTACCGAACGGCTGAAATTGAAGTGTATAATACACGGTTTTTGATTCGGTCTACCGGAAAAATTCTCGGAAATCGCATAGGATGTTCTTGGGGTCGATAAAGCGCCACGCAAAATTTGAGCACCAACGGAAGACATTTGGGGGTGCGGTGTCCTGAAACCAAAGATTCGCCGAAACTCGGATTATCGTGAAAATGCGTTAAAACTCGTTATTTAAAAAATTTGAAATCGAACAGTTAACTCTGAAATGAGCTAGGACGCGTGATTGAAAAACAGGAGAAAAAGATACCCAAGGGTCATTACGACCTCCCGAACGGTGAAATTGAAGTGTATAATACACGGTTTTGAATTCGGGGTCCCAGAACAAAATTCTCCGGAAATCGCATAGGATGTTCTTGGGGTCGGATAAAGCGGTCACGCAAAATTTGAGCACCAACGGAAGACATTTGGGGGGTGCGGTGTGCAGTTTAAACCAAAGATTCGCCGAAACTCGGATTATCGTGAAAATGCGTTAAAACTCGTTATTTGTGGCTGAAATCGAACAAGTTAATTCCTGAAATGAGCTAGGACGCGTGATTGAAAAACAGGAGAAAAATAAATCGGGTCAAGACGACCTCCCGAACTAAAGTGAAATTGAAGTGTATAATACACGGTTTTGAATTCGGGGACCGGAACAAAATTCTTCGGAAATCGCAAAGGATGTTCCTGGGATCAGATAAAGCGGCCACGCAAAATTTGTGCACCTACGGAAGACATTTGGGGGTGCCGGTGTAACAGAAACCAGCATTCGCCAAAACTCGGATTATCGTGAAAAATGCATTAAAACTCGTTATTTGAGGCTGAAATCGAACAGGTTAACTCCTGAAATGAGATAGGACGCGTGATTGAAAAACAGGGAGAAAAAGAAACCGGGTCCGTAACGACCTCCCGAACGGCTGAAATTGAACTGTATAATACACGGTTTTTGAATTCGTGGTCCGGAACAAAATTATCCGGAAATTGCATAGGATGTTCCTGGGGTCAGATAAAGCGGCAACGCAAAATTTGAGCATCAACGGAAGACATTTGGGGGTGCCGGTGTGCCAGAAACCAGCATTCGCCGAAAGTTGGATTATCGTGAAAATGCGTTAAAACGCGATATTTGAGGCTGAAATCGAACAGGTTAACTCCTCAAATGAGCTAGGACGTGTGATTAAAAAACAAGGAGAAAAAGAAACCGGGTCCGGTACGACTTCTCAAACGGCTCAAATTGAAGTGTATAATACACAGTTTTTCGGAATTCCGGGGTCCCGGAACAAAATTCTCCGGAAATCGCATAGGATGTTCCTCGGGTCAGAGAAAGCGGCCACACAAAATTTGAGCACCAACGGAAGACATTTGGGGTGCGGTGTCCGGAAACCAAGATTCGCCGAAACTCGGATTATCGTGAAAATGCGTTAAAACTCGTTATTTGAGGCTGAAATCGAACAAAGTTAACTCCGGAAATAAGCCAGGACGCGTGATTGAAAAACTGGAGAAAAAGATACCCGGTAGGTATGACCTACCGAACTAGTGAAATTGAAGTGTATAATACACGGTTTTGAATTCGGTCCGGAACAAAATTCTCCGGAAATCGCATAGGATGTTCTTGGGGTCGATAAAGCGGCCACGCAAAATTTGACACCAACGAGAAGACATTTGGGGGTACCGGTGTGCCGAAAAAAGATTCGCCGAAACTCGGATTATCGTGAAAAATGCGTTAAAACTCGTTATTTGAGGATGAAATCGAACAGGTTAACTCCTGAAATGAGGTAGGACGCGTGACTGAAAAACAGGGAGGAAAAGAAACCGGGTCCGGTACGACCTCTCGAACGGCTGAAATTGAAGTGTATAATACACGGTTTTTCGGGATTCTGGGGTCCCGGAACAAAATTCTCCGGAAATCGCATAGGATGTTCCTGGGGTCAGATAAAGCGGCCACGCAAAATTTGAGCACCAACGGAAGACATTTGGGGTGCCGGTGTTCCAGATCAAAGATTCGCCAAACACGGATCACCGTGAAAATACGTTAAAACTCGTTATTTGAGGATGAAATCGAACAGGGTAACTCCTGAAATGAACTAAGACGCGTGATTGAAAAACAGGAGGAAAAGAAACGGGTCCGTGACGACCTCTGAACTAGTGAAATTGAAGTGTATAATACACGGTTTTTCGGGATTCATGGGTCCCGGAACAAAATTCTCCGGAAATCGCATAGGATGTTCCTGGGGTCAGATAAAGCGGCCACGCAAAATTTGAGCACCAACGGAAGACATTTGGGGTGCCGGTGTGCGAAAACCAAAGATTCGCCGAAACTCGGATTATCGTGAAAAATGCGTTAAAACTCGTTATTTGAGGATGAAATCGAACAGGGTAACTCCTGAAATGAACTAAGACGCGTGATTGAAAAACAGGGAGGAAAAGAAACCGGGTCAGTCGACCTCTGAACGGCTGAAATTGAAGTGTATAATACACGGTTTTTCGGGATTCTGGGGTCCCGGAACAAAATTCTCCGGAAATCGCATAGGATGTTCCTGGGGTCAGATAAAGCGGCCACGCAAAATTTGAGCACCAACGGAAGACATTTGGGGCTGCCGGTGTTCCAGATACCAGCATTCGCCGAAACACGGATCACCGTGAAAAATACGTTAAAACTCGTTATTTGAGGATGAAATCGAACAGGGTAACTCCTGAAATGAACTAAGACGCGTGATTGAAAAACAGGGAGGAAAAGAAACCGGGTCCGGTACGACCTCCTGAACGGCTGAAATTGAAGTGTATAATACACGGTTTTTCGGGATTCATGGGTCCCGGAACAAAATTCTCCGGAAATCGCATAGGATGTTCTGGGGTCGGGATAAAGCGGCCACGCAAAATTTGAGCACCAACGGAAGACATTTGGGGTGCCGGTGTGCGAAAAACCAAAGATTCGCGAAACCTCGGATTATCGTGAAAATGCGTTAAAACTCGTTATTTGAGGATGAAATCGAACAGGGTAACTCCTGAAATGAACTAAGACGCGTGATTGAAAAACAGGAGGAAAAGAAACCGGTCCTGACGACCTCTGAACGGCTGAAATTGAAGTGTATAATACACGGTTTTTCGGGATTCATGGGTCCCGGAACAAAATTCTCCGGAAATCGCATAGGATGTTCCTGGGGTCAGATAAAGCGGCCACGCAAAATTTGAGCACCAACGGAAGACATTTGGGGCTGCCGGTGTGCGAAAACCAAAGATTCGCCGAAAACTCGGATTATCGTGAAAATGCGTTAAAACTCGTTATTTGAGGATGAAATCGAAACGGTTAACTCCTGAAATGAGGTAGGACGCGTGGATCAAAAAACAGGAGGAAAAGAAACCGGTCCGACGACCTCTCGAGAACGGTGAAATTGAAGTGTATAATACACCGTTTTTCGGGATTCGGGGTCCAGAACAAAATTCTCGGAAATCGCATAGGATGTTCTGGGGTCGATAAAGCGGCCACGCAAAATTTGAGCACCAACGGAAGACATCCGGGGGTGCGGTGTGCGAAAACCAAAGATTCGCGAAACTCGGATTATCGTGAAAAATGCGTTAAAACTCGTATTTAAAATTTGAAATCGAAAGTTAACTCTGAAATGAGCTAGGACGCGTGATTGAAAAACGGGGAGTAAAAAAACCGGGTCAGACGACCTCCCGAACGGCCGAAATTGAAGTGTATAATACACGGTTTTTCGGGATTCCGGGTCCCGGAACAAAATTCTCCGAAAATCGCATAGGATGTTCCTGGGGTCTAATAAAGCGGCCACGCAAAATTTGAGCACCAACGGAAGACATTTGGGGCCGGTGTTCGAAACAAAGATTCGCCGAAACTCGGATTATCGTGAAAAATGCGTTAAAACTCGTTATTTGAGGATGAAATCGAGCAGGGTAACTCTGTAATGATCTAGGACGCGTGATTGAAAACAGGAAAAAAAGAAACCGGGTCGTACGACCTCCCGAACAGCTGAAATTGAAGTGTATAATACACGGTTTTTCAGGATTCCGGGTCCTGGAACAAAATTCTCCGGAAATCACATAGGATGTTCTTGGGGTCAGATAAAGCGGTCACGCAAAATTTGAGCACCAACGGAAGACATTTGGGGGTCGGTGTGCGTAAAAAAAAGAATCGCGAAACTCGGATTATCGTGAAAAATGCGTTAAAACTCGTTATTTAAGGATGAAATCGAACAGGTTAACTCCTGAAATGAGCTAGGACGCGTGATTGAAAAACAGGGAGGAAAAGAAACCGGGTCCGGTACGACCTCCCGAACGGCCGAAATTGAAGTGTATAATACACGGTTTTTCGGGATTCTGGGGTCCCGGAACAAAATTCTCCGGAAATCGCATAGGATGTTCCTGGGGTCAGATAAAGCGGCCACGCAAAATTTGAGCACCAACGGAAGACATTTGGGGTCCGGTGTTCAGATCAAAGATTCGCCGAAACACGGATCACCGTGAAAAATACGTTAAAACTCGTTATTTGAGGATGAAATCGAACAGGGTAACTCCTGAAATGAACTAAGACGCGTGATTGAAAAACAGGGAGGAAAAGAAACCGGGTCCGGTACGACCTCCTGAACGGCTGAAATTGAAGTGTATAATACACGGTTTTTCGGGATTCATGGGTCCCGGAACAAAATTCTCCGGAAATCGCATAGGATGTTCCTGGGGTCAGATAAAGCGGCCACGCAAAATTTGAGCACCAACGGAAGACATTTGGGGCTGCGGTGTGCAAAGAAACCAAAGATTCGCGAAACTCGGATTATCGTGAAAAATGCGTTAAAACTCGTTATTTGAGGATGAAATCGAACAGGTTAACTCCTGAAATGAGCTAGGACGCGTGATTGAAAAACAGGGAGGAAAAGAAACCGGGTCCGGTACGACCTCCCGAACGGCTGAAATTGAAGTGTATAATACACGGTTTTTCGGGATTCGGGGTCCCGGAACAAAATTCTCCGGAAATCGCATAGGATGTTCTGGGGTCAGATAAAGCGGCCACGCAAAATTTGAGCACCAACGGAAGACATTTGGGGCTGCCGGTGTTCGGATACGGCGATTCGCCGAAACACGGATCACCGTGAAAATACGTTAAAACTCGTTATTTGAGGATGAAATCGAGAACGGGGTAACTCCTGAAATGAACTAGGACGCGTGATTGAAAAACAGGGAGGAAAAGAAACCGGTCAGTATGACCTCCCGAACGGTGAAATTGAAGTGTATAATACACGGTTTTTCGGGATTCCAGGGTCCGGAACAAAATTCTCGAAAATCGCATAGGATGTTCCTGGGGTCGATAAAGCGGCCAAGCAAAATTTGAGCACCAACGGAAGACATTTGGGGGTGCCGGTGTGCGAAACCAAAGATTCGCGAAACTCGGATTATCGTGAAAAATGCGTTAAAACTCGTTATTTGTGGCTGAAATCGAACAGGTTAACTCCTGAAATGAGCTAGGACGGGTGATTGAAAAACAGGGAGAAAAATAAATCGGGTCCAGTACGACCTCCCGAACGGCTGAAATTGAAGTGTATAATACACGGTTTTTCGGAATTCCGGGGACCCGGAACAAAATTCTTCGGAAATCGCAAAGGATGTTCCTGGGATCAGATAAAGCGGCCACGCAAAATTTGTGCACCTACGGAAGACATTTGGGGGTGCCGGTGTAACAGAAACCAGCATTCGCCAAAACTCGGATTATCGTGAAAAATGCATTAAAACTCGTTATTTGAGGCTGAAATCGAACAGGTTAACTCCTGAAATGAGATAGGACGCGTGATTGAAAAACAGGGAGAAAAAGAAACCGGGTCCGTAACGACCTCCCGAACGGCTGAAATTGAACTGTATAATACACGGTTTTTCGGAATTCCAGGGTCCCGGAACAAAATTATCCGGAAATCGCATAGGATGTTCCTGGGGTCAGATAAAGCGGCAACGCAAAATTTGAGCATCAACGGAAGACATTTGGGGGTGCCGGTGTGCCAGAAACCAGCATTCGCCGAAAGTTGGATTATCGTGAAAAATGCGTTAAAACTCGTTATTTGTGGCTGAAATCGAACAGGTTAACTCCTCAAATGAGCTAGGACGTGTGATTGAAAAACAGGGAGAAAAATAAATCGGGTCCAGTACGACCTCCCGAACGGCTCAAATTGAAGTGTATAATACACAGTTTTTCGGAATTTCGGGGACCCGGAACAAAATTCTCCGGAAATCGCAAAGGATGTTCCTGGGGTCAGAGAAAGCGGCCACACAAAATTTGAGCACCAACGGAAGACATTTGGGGGTGCCGTTAATGAAACCAAAGACATTCGCCAAGAAACTCGGATTATCGTGAAAAATGCATTAAAACTCGTTATTCGATTTGAAATCGAACAGTTAACTCCTAAAATGAGCTAGGACGCGTGATTGAAAAACAGGAAGAAAAAGAAACCGGTCCGTAACGACCTCCCGAACGGTGAAATTGAACGTATAATACACGGTTTTTTGAATTCGGTGGTCCGGAACAAAATTATCCGGAAATCGCATAGGATGTTCCTGGGGTCAGATAAAGCGGCCACGCAAAATTTGAGCATCAACGGAAGACATTTGGGGGTGCCGGTGTGCCAGAAACCAGCATTCGCCGAAAGTTGGATTATCGTGAAAAATGCGTTAAAACGCGATATTTGAGGCTGAAATCGAACAGGTTAACTCCTCAAATGAGCTAGGACGTGTGATTAAAAAACAAGGAGAAAAAGAAACCGGGTCCGGTACGACTTCTCGAACGGCTCAAATTGAAGTGTATAATACACGTTTTTTGAGTCGGGGTCCGGAACAAAATTCTCCGGAAATCGCATAGGATGTTCCTCGGGTCAGAGAAAGCGGCCACGCAAAATTTGAGCACCAACGGAAGACATTTGGGGTGCGGTGTCCCGGAAAAAAGATTCGCCGAAACTCGGATTATCGTGAAAATGCGTTAAAACTCGTTATTTGAGGCTGAAATCGAACAGGTTAACTCGTGAAATAAGCTAGGACGCGTGATTGAAAAAGCGGAGAAAAAGAAACCGGGTCCAGTATGACCTCCCGAACGGCTGAAATTGAAGTGTATAATACACGATTTTGAATTCGGGATCCGGAACAAAATTCTCGGAAATCGCATAGGATGTTCTAGGGGTCAGATAAAGCGGCCACGCAAAATTTGAGCACCAACGGAAGACATTTGGGGGTGCCGGTGTGCCAGAAACCAGCATTCGCCGAAACTCAGATTATCGTGAAAAATGCGTTAAAACTCGTTATTTAAGGCTGAAATCGAAAGGTTAACTCTGAAATGAGCTAGGACGCGTGATTGAAAAACAGGGAGAAAAAGATACCGGTCTGCATTACGACCTCCCGAACGGTTGAAATTGAAGTGTATAATACACGGTTTTGAATTCACAGGTCCCGGAACAAAATTCTCCGGAAATCGCATAGGATGTTCTTGGGGTCGGATAAAGCGGTCACGCAAAATTTGAGCACCAACGGAAGACATTTGGGGGTGCGGTGTGCGAAAACCAAAGATTCGCGAAACTCGGATTATCGTGAAAAATGCGTTAAAACTCGTTATTTGTGGTGAAATCGAACGGGTTAACTCGTGAAATGAGCTAGGACGCGTGATTGAAAAACATGGAGAAAAATAAATCGGGTCCAGTCGACCTCCCGAACTATTTGAAATTGAAGTGTATAATACACGGTTTTAGTCAGGAGACCCGGAACAAAATTCTCCGGAAATCGCAAAGGATGTTCTGGGGTCGATAAAGCGGCCACGCAAAATTTGTGCACCAACGGAAGACATTTGGGTGTGCGGTGTAATGAAAAACCAAAGATTCGCCAAACCTCGGATTATCGTGAAAAATGCATTAAAACTCGTTATTTGAGGTTGAAATCGAACAGGTTAACTCTTGAAATGAGCTAGGACGCGTGATTGAAAAACGGGGAGAAAAAGAAACCGGGTCCGGAACGACCTCCCGAACGGCCGAAATTGAATCGTATAATACACGGTTTTTGAATTCGTGGTCGCGGAACAAAATTATCCGGAAATCGCATAGGATATTCCTGAGGTCAGATAAAGCGGCCTTGCAAAATTTGAGCAGCAACGGAAGACATTTGGGGGTGCCGGTGTGCCAGAAACCAGCATTCGCCGAAAGTTGGATTATCGTGAAAAATGCGTTAAAACGCGATATTTGAGGCTGAAATCGAACAGGTTAACTCCTCAAATGATCTAGGACGTGTGATTAAAAAACAAGGAGAAAAAGAAAACGGGTCCGGTACGACTTCTCAAACGGCTCAAATTGAAGTGTATAATACACTGTTTTTCGGAATTCCGGGGTCCCGGAACAAAATTCTCCGGAAATCGCATAAGATGTTCCTCGGGTCAGATAAAGCGGCCATGCAAAATTTGAGCACCAACGGAACACATTTGGGGGTGCCGGTGTGCTAGAAACCAGCATTCGAAGAAACTCGGATTATCGTGAAAAATGCGTTAAAACTCGTTATTTGAGGCTGAAATCGAACAGGTCAACTCCTGAAATGAGCTAGGACACGTGATTGAAAAACGGGGAGAAAAAGAAACCGGGTCCAGTACGACCTCCCGAACGGCTGAAATTGAAGTGTATATACACGGTTTTTCGAAATTCCGGGGTCCCGGAACAAAATTCTCCGGAACTCGCATAGGATGTTCCTGAGGTCAGATAAAGCGGCCACGCAAAATTTGAGCACCAACGGAAGACATTTAGGGGTGCCGGTGTGCTAGAAACCAGCATTCGAAGAAACTCGGATTATCGTGAAAAATGCGTTAAAACTCGTTATTTGAGGCTAAAATCGAACAGGTCAACTCCTGAAATGAGCTAGGACACGTGATTGAAAAACGGGGAGAAAAAGAAACCGGGTCCAGTACGACCTCCCGAACTAATTTGAAATTGAAGTGTATATACGGTTTTGAAAGTCGGGGGTCCGGAACAAAATTCTCCGGAACTCGCATAGGATGTTCCTGAGGTCAGATAAAGCGGCCACGCAAAATTTGAGCACCAACGGAAGACATTTAGGGGTGCCGGTGTGCCACAAACCAGCATTTACTAAAACTCGGATTATCGTGAAAAATGCGTTAAAACTCGTTATTTGAGGCTGAAATTGAACAGGTTAACTCCTGAAATGAGCTAGGACGCGTGATTGAAAAACAGGGAGAAAAAGAAACCCGTTCTGTTACGACCTCCCGAACGGCTGAAATTGAATTGTATAATACACGGTTTTTCGGAATTCCGGGGTCCCGGAACAATATTCTCTGGAAATCGCATTGGATGTTCTTGGGGTCAGATAAAGCGGCCACGCAAAATTTGAGCACCATTGGAAGACATTTGGGGGTGCCGGTGTGCCAGAAACCAGCATTCGCCGAAACTCGGATTATCGTGAAAAATGCGTTAAAACTCGTTATTTAAGGCTGAAATCGAACAGGTTAACTCCTGAAATGAGCTAGGACGCGTGATTGAAAAACAGGAGAAAAAGAAACCGGTCCAGTCGACCTCGACAGTGAAATTGAAGTGTATAATACACGGTTTTGGTCAGGGGACCGGAACAAAATTCTCCGGAAATCGCAAAGGATGTTCCTGGGGTCAGATAAAGCGGCCCACGCAAAATTTGTGCACCAACGGAAGACATTTGGGAAGTCTTTGGGGTAATGAGAAACCAACGATTCGCGAAACTCGGATTATCGTGAAAAATGCATTAAAACTCGTTATTTGAGGCTGAAATCGAACAGGTTGACTCCTGAAATGAGCTAGGACGCGTGATCGAAAAACAGGGAGAAAAAGAAACCGGGTCCGGTATGACCTCCCGAATGGCTGAAATTGAAGTGTATATATACACGGTTTTTCGGAATTCCGGGGACCCGGAACAAAATTCTCCAGAAATCGCAAAGGATGTTCCTGGGGTCAGATAAAGCGGCCACGCAAAATTTGTGCACCAACGGAAGATATTTGGGGGTGCCGGTGTGCCAAAACCAGCATTTGCCGAAACTCGGATTATCGTGAAAAATGCGTTAAAACTCGTTATTTGAGGCTGAAATAGAACAGGTTAACTCCTGAGATGAGCTAGGACGCGTGATTGAAAAACAGGGAGAAAAAGAAACCGGGTCCGGTACGACCTCCTGAACGGCTGAAATTGAAGTGTATAATACACGGTTTTTGAGTCCGGGGTCCGGAACAAAATTCTCCGGAAATCGCATAGGATGTTCCTGGGGTCAGATAAAGCGGCCACGCAAAATTTGAGCAGCAACGGAAGACATTTGGGGGTGCCGGTTTGCCAAAAACCAGCATTCGCCGAAACTCGGATTATCGTGAAAAATGCGTTAAAACTCGTTATTTGAGTCGGAAATCGAACAGGTTAACTCCGGAAATAAGCTAGGACGCGTGGTTGAAAAACTGGAGAAAAAGAAATCGAGTCCGGTATGACCTCCCGAACGGCTGAAATTGAAGTGTATATAATACACGGTTTTTCGGAATTCCGGGGACCCGGAACAAAATTCTCCGGAAATCACAAAGGATGTTCCTGGGGTCAGATAAAGCGGCCACGCAAAATTTGTGCACCAACGGAAGATATTTGGGGGTGCCGGTGTGCCAAAACCAGCATTCGCCGAAACTCGGATTATCGTGAAAATGCGTTAAAACTCGTTATTTGAGGCTGAAATAGAACAGGTTAACTCCTGAGATGAGCTAGAACGCGTGATTGAAAAACAGGGAGAAAAAGAAACCGGGTCCAATACGACCTCCTCAACGGCTGAAATTGAAGTGTATAATACACGGTTTTTCGGAATTCCGGGGTCCCGGAACAAAATTCTCCGGAAATCGCATAGGATGTTCCTGGGGTCAGATAAAGCGGCCACGCAAAATTTGAGCAGCAACGGAAGACATTTGGGGGTGCCGGTTTGCTAGAAACCAGCATTCGCCGAAACTCGGATTATCGTGAAAAATGCGTTAAAACGCGATATTTGAGGCTGAAATCGAACAGGTTAACTCCTGAAATGAGCTAGGACGCGTGATTGAAAAACAGGGAGAAAAAGAAACCGGGTCTAGTACGACCTCTCGAACGGCTCAAATTGAAGTGTATAATACACGGTTTTTCGGAATTCCGGGGTCCCGGAACAAAATTCTCCGCAAATCGCATAGGATGTTCCTGGAGTCAGATAAAGCGGCCACGCAAAATTTGAGCACCAACGGAAGACATTTGGGGGTGCCGGTGTGCTAGAAACCAGCATTCTCCGAAACTCGGATTATCGTGAAAAATGCGTTAAAACTCGTTATTTGATGCTGAAATCGAACAGGTTAACTCCTGAGATGACCTAGGACGCGTGATTGAAAAACAGGAAGAAAAAGAAACCGGGTCCAGTACGACCTCCCGAACGGCTGAAATTAGAGCTGATCAAATGGCCCAAGCCCATTAGCCCTACTCGGCCCGGCCCGCTTTTTTGAACGGCTTGGGCCTTTAGTTTTGGTCCATAAAAACCCATGGGCCGGCCTAAAAAGGCCCAAAATATTTTGGGGCCTGGTTTGGGCTAAGCAATTGGCCCAAATTTTGGCCCGGCCCGGCCCACATTTAGTAATAACGAATATTTTTTTTCTTCTAAAAGTAGCGTTATAATTTACAAACTCAAGTATGTTTTTTTAGATTTATAAAACAAAGTATACATAACATAAATCATATGTACGAATGCATGATTAAGCATTCTAAAGTGGCGATGTTTGTCTTTATTTTATTTTAGAGAGCAGTTCATACTTCATATGCATTTCATCATATTTTGTACAATTTTATACACTATGTATGTTTTAAAAGTTGTAACTGAAGGTATTATACTAATTATTTCCTAGGGTAAGTCGTAAATTTTAGGGCCCAAAAAAGCACATTTAGGCCCAAAAGCCCGCATTAGCCCATAAGGGCCGAGTTTGGGCATACTAAATAAGCCCACGTATTTGGCCCGACCCGGCCCGACCCACTCAAATGGGCCGCTTTTGTTAGAAAGGTCCGGCCCAAGTCCGCACTGGCCCGGCCCACGATCACCTCTAGCTGAAATTGAACTATATAATACACAGTTTTTCGGAATTCCGGGGTCCCGGAACAAAATTCTCCGGAAATCGTATAGGATGTTCCTGGGGTCAGATAAAGCGGCTACGCAAAATTTGAGCAGCAACGGAAGACATTTGGGGGTGCCGGTGTGCCAGAAACCAGCATTCGCCGAAACTCGGATTATCGTGAAAAATGCGTTAAAACGCGATATTTGAGGCTGAAATCGAACAGGTTAACTCCTCAAATGAGCTAGGACTCGTGATTGAAAAACAGGGAGAAAAAGAAACCGGGTCCGGTACGACCTCTCGAACGGCTCAAATTGAAGTGTATAATACACGGTTTTTCGGAAATCCGGGGTCCTGGAACAAAATTCTCCGGAAATCGCATAGGATGTTCCTCGGCTCAGATAAAGCGGCCACGCAAAATTTGATCACCAACGGAAGACATTTGGGGGTGCCGGTGTACCAGAAACCAGCATACGCCGAAACTCGGATTATCGTAAAAAATGCGTTAAAACTCGTTATTTGAGGCTGAAATCCAACAGGTTAACTCCTGAAATGAGCTAGGACGCGTGATTGAAAAACTGGAAAAAAGAAACCGGGTCCAGTATGACCTCCCGAACGGCTGAAATTGAAGTGTATATACACGGTGTTTCGGAATTCCGGGGTCCCGGAACAAAATTCTCCGGAACTCGCATAGGATGTTCCTGGAGTCAGATAAAGCGGCCACGCAAAATTTGAGCACCAACGGAAGACATTTGGGGGTGCCGATGTGCCAGAAACCAGCATTCGCCGAAACTCGGATTATCGTGAAAAATGTGTTAAAGCTCGTTTTTTGAGGCTGAAATCGAACTGGTTAATTCCAGAAATGAGCTCGGACGCGTGATTGAAAAACAGGGAGAAAAAGAAACAGGGTCAGGTACGACATTCCGAACGGCTTAAATTGAAGTGTATAATACACGGTTTTTCGGAATTCCGGGGTCCCCGAACAAAATTCTCCGGAAATAGCATAGGATGTTCCTGGAGTCAGATAAAGCGGCCACGCAAAATTTGAGCACCAACGGAAGACATTTGGGGGTGCCGGTGTGCCAGAAACCAACATTTTCCGAAACTCGGATTATCGTGAAAAATGCATTAAAACTCGCTATTTGAGGCTGAAATCGAACAGGTTAACTCCTGAAATGACCTAGGACGCGTGATTGAAAAACAGGGAGAAAAAGAAACCGGGTCCGGTACGACCTCTCGAACGACTCAAATTGAAGTGTATAATACACGGTTTTTCGGAATTCCGGGGTCCCGGAACAAAATTCTCCGGAAATCGCATAGGATGTTCCTCGGGTCAGATAAAGCGGCCACGCAAAATTTGAGCACCAACGGAAGACATTTGGGGGTGCCGGTGTGCCAGAAACCAGCATTCGCCGAAACTCGGATTATCGTGAAAAATGCGTTAAAACTCGTTATTTGAGGCTGAAATCGAACAGGTTAACTCCTGAAATGACCTAGGACGCGTGATTGAAAAACAGGGAGAAAAAGAAACCGGGTCCGGTACGACCTCCCGAACGGCTGAAATTGAAGTGTATAATACACGGTTTTGATTAGGGGTCCCGAACAAAATTCTCGAAAATCGTATAGGATGTTCCTGGGTCGATAAAGCGGCCACGCAAAATTTGAGCAAAGAACGGAAGACATTTGGGGGTGCTTGGTGTGTTAGAAACCGACCTTCGCGAAACTCGGATTATCGTGAAAAATGCGTTAAAACTCGTTATTTGAGGCTGAAATCGAACAGGTTAACTCCTGAAATGACCTAGGTCGCGTGATTGAAAAACAGGGAGAAAAAGAAACCGGGTCCGGTACGACCTCCCGAACGGCTGAAATTGAACTGTATAATACACGATTTTCGGAATTACGGGGTCCCGGAACAAAATTCTCCGAAAATCGTATAGGATGTTCCTGGGGTCAGATAAAGCGGCCACGCAAAATTTGAGCAGCAACGGAAAACATTTGGGGGTGCCGGTGTGCCAGAAACCAGCATTCGCCGAAACTCGGATTATCGTGAAAAATGCGTTAAAACGCGATAGTTGAGGCTGAAATCGAACAGGTTAACTCCTCAAATGAGCTAGGACGTCTGATTAAAAATCAAGGAGAAAAAGAAACCGGGTCCGGTACGACTTCTCGATCGGCTCAAATTGAAGTGTATATACACGGTTTTTCGGAATTCCGGGGTCCCGGAACAAAATTCTCCGGAACTCGCATAGGATGTTCCTGGAGTCAGATAAAGCGGCCACGCAAAATTTGACCACCAACGGAAGACATTTGGGGGTGCCGATGTGCCAGAAACCAGCATTCGCCGAAACTCGAATTATCGTGAAAAATGTGTTAAAGCTCGTTATTTGAGGCTGAAATCGAACTGGTTAATTCCTGAAATGAGCTCGGACGCGTGATTGAAAAACAGGGAGAAAAAGAAACAGGGTCATGTACGACCTTCCGAACGGCTAAAATTGAAGTGTATAATACACGGTTTTTTGAAATTCCGGGGACCCGGAACAAAATTCTCCGGAAATCGCATAGGATATTCCTGGGGTCAGATAAAGCGGCTACGCAAAATTTGAGCACCAACAGAAAACATTTGGGGGTGCCAGTGTGCCAGAAACCAGCATTCGACGAAACTCGGATTATCGTGAAAAATGCGTTAAAACTCGTTATTTGAGGCTGAAATCGAACAGGTCAACTCCTGAAATAAGCTAGGACACGTGATTGAAAAACAGGGAGAAAAAGAAACCGGGTCCAGTACGACCTCCCGAACGGCTGAAAATGAAGTGTATATACACGGTTTTTCGGAATTCCGAGGTCCCGGAACAAAATTCTCCGGAACTCGCATAGGATATTCCTGAGGTCAGATAAAGCGGCCACACAAAATTTGAGCACCAACGGAAGACATTTAGGGGTGCTAGTGTGCCATAAACCAGCATTTACTGAAACTCGGATTATCGTGAAAAATGCGTTAAAACTCGTTATTTGAGGCTGAAATCGAACAGGTTAACTCCTGAAATGAGCTAGGATGCGTGATTGAAAAACAGGGAGAAAAAGAAACCGGGTCTGGTACGACCTCCCGAACGGCTGAAATTGAAGTGTATAATACACGGTTTTTCGGAATTCCGGGGTCCCCGAACAAAATTCTCCGGAAATAGCATAGGATGTTCCTGGAGTCAGATAAAGCGGCCACGCAAAATTTGAGCACCAACGGAAGACATTTGGGGTGCCGTGTGCGAAACCAAAGCATTCTCAAACTCCTCGGATTATCGTGAAAATGCGTTAAAACTCGTTATTTGATATCGAAATCGAACAGGTTAACTCCCGAGATGAGCTAGGACGCGTGATTGAAAACAGGAGAAAAAGAAACCGGTCCTGACGACCTCCCGAACAAGTGAAATTGAATCGTATAATACGGTTTTGAATTCGGTCCGGAACAAAATTATCCGGAAATCGCATAGGATGTTCCTGGGGTCAGATAAAGCGGCCACGCAAAATTTGAACAGCAACGGAAGACTTGTCGATTTGTCGGGGTCTTATTAAAGTGTCCTTCGAATGTCCTGGCCTCAATTGGGGTACGTTACTTCATCATATTCGAAAATGACACTATTTTAAAATTGTCGCTCGATTTCGTCACGGTGTCCCGGGACGTCATTTTTGGACTGAGTTATTGGCTTAAATTTAGACTTCTCGGGGCCTTATTGAAGTGTCCTTCAAATGTCCTGACCACAATTGTGTTACGTTTCTTCATCATATGCGAAAATGACACTGTTTTAAAACTGTCGCTAGATTTCCCCACGGTGTCCCGTGACCGTGACGTAATTTTCGAACGGAGTTATTGGCTTAAAATTAGACCTCTCGGTGCCTTATTGAAGTGTCCTTCAAATGTCCTGACCTCAATTGTGTTACGTTCCTTTATCATATGCGAAAATGACACTATTTTGTATTTGTCAGCTCGATTTCCCCACGGCGAACGTAGTTATTGGCTTAAAATTACACTTGTCGAGTTGTCAGGGCCTTATTGAAGTGTCCTTCGAATGTCCTGGCCTCAATTGGGGTACGTTACTTCATCATATGCGAAAATGACACTATTTTAAAATTGTCTCTCAATTTCATCACTGTTTCCCGTGACTCTATTTTAAAATTGTCGCTCAATTTCGTCACAGTGTCCCGTTACGTAATTTTCGGACTGGGTTATTGGCTTAAAGTTATACTTCTCGGGGCCTTATTGAAGTGTCTTTCAAATGTCCTGGCCTCAATTGTGGTACGTTACTTCATCATATGCGAAAATAACATTATTTTAAAATTGTCGCTCGATTTCGTCACAGTGTCCCGTTACGTAATTTTCGGACTAGGTTATTGGCTTAAAGTTAGACTTCTCGGGGTCTTATTGAAGTGTCTTTCAAATGTCGTGACCTCAATTGTGTTACGTTCCTTCATCATATGTGAAAATGACACTATTTTAAAATTGTCGCTCGATTTCCCTACGGTGTCCGTGACGTCATTTTCGAACGGAGTTATTGGCTTAAAATTAGATCTCTCGGGGCCTTATTGATGGATCCTTCAAATGTGCTGACTTCAATTGTGTTACTTTACTTCATAATATGTGAAAATGACACTGTATTAAAATTGTCACTCGAATTCGTCACGGTGTCCCGGGACATCATTTTCGGACTTAGTTATTGGCTTTCAATTAGACTTTTTGGGGCCTTATTAAAGTGCCATTCAAATGTTCTGACCTCAATTGTGGTACGTTACTTCAACATATGCGAAAATGACACTATTTTAAAATTATCGCTCAATTTCGTCACGGTGTCCCGTTACGTAATTTTCGGACTGGGTTATTGGCTTAACATTAGACTTCTCGGGGTTTATTGAAGTGTCCTTCAAATGTCCTGACCTCAATTGTGGTACGTTATTTCATCATATGCGAAAATGACACTACTTTAAAATTGTCGTTCAATTTCGTCATAGTGTCGCGTTACGTAATTTTCGGACTCGGTTATTGGCTTAACATTAGACTTCTCGGGGCTTTTTTGAAGTGTCCTTCAAATGTCCTGACCCTAATTTTGGTACGTTATTTTATCATATATGAAAATGACACTATTTTAAAATTGTCGTTCGATATCGTCACGGTGTCCTAGTACGTATTTTTTGGACTGAGTTATTGGCTTAAAATTAGACTTCTCGAGGCCTGATTGAAGTGTCCTTGAAATGTCCTAGCCTCAAATGTGGTACGTTACTTTATCATATGCGAAAATGACACTATTTTAAAATTGTCGCTCGATTTCGTCATGATGTCCCGGGACGTCATTTTCGGAGTGAGTTATTGACTTAACATGAGACTTCTCGGTGCCTTATTGAAGTGTCCTTCAAATATCCTAACCTCAATTGTGTTACGTTCCTTCATCTTATGCGATAATGACACTATTTTAAAATTGTCGCTCGATTTCTCCATGGTGTCCCGTGAGTCCGTGACGTCATTTTTGAACAGAGTTATTGGTTTAAATTAGGCTTATCGGGGCCTTATTGAAGTGTCCTTCAAATGTCCTCACCTCAATTGTGTTACGTTCCTTCATCCTATGCGAAAATGACACTATTTTAAAAATGTCACTCGATTTGCCCACGGTGTTCCGTGAGTCCGTGACGTCATTTTCGAATAGAGTTGTTGGCTTAAAATTAGACCTCTCGGAGCCTTATTGAAGTGTCTTTAAAATGTCCTGACCTCAATTGTGGTACGTTATTTCATCATATGTGAAAATGATAATTTTAAAATTTTTGGTAAGTTATTATATTGGGTGATATATGGTAATAAGAAGAATTTTTTGAATAAAGGATAGGGCATAAGGCCGGTGGAGGGAACTGAAGTCATACTCACCATGTGATTGGCTAATTCTGTTACATTCACTCTTTTTCAGGTTTAAGTATCCGGGAAGGTCAAGTGTGAGGATTTTCACATAGAAGATAACACCTATAAGATGTATAATTTATAATTATAGAGTTTTATTTTCTTTTAAAAGTGTATAAGCCTTGTATTGTTCGGAAGGAAAATACGGCGGTGAAGCCCTATAATTCCGCTGCTGTCTATTGTTTATAAAAACATCTATTTTGAGATGCTTGCTTGCTTTAGGGGCGTTACATTAGGGTACCAAAATTGCACTAATCTGTAATAATTTCAAGCAAGTTACATATCCACGTACAATTACAAGTGTAATCAAGATCATAGATCGCAGAGGAGTCGGGGTTAAACTAAAAAGGAGAGGCTAAAAACTTGTTCTCCATGGTTGAATAAAATAGGGTAAGGTGGGTGTCTAGAGTACGTCTAGGTAGGAGAAGAGGTAATCCTACCGTAGTGAAGAAGCATGATGTGATGAGAGGCTACGGAGTCCGGAAGCAAAGTCGTCATAGTGTGGCTTGGACTCCAAATTTGATCCCTTACATGCTGCAACGTTAAGAATGGCACTAATATTTGCCCTCTGCATCTTATCTCCACCTGCATTCATCCATTCACATTATTACTCACTCATGCAGTCAGGTTGACCTTTTAAATTGTCGTACCTAAAAATACAAAACGTCATATATGAAAAAAGGAGGGAGTATCATTGATTTCGCAATTTCATTGAATACACACATTCATGCCGTTACGTACTTAAAATTTGATTAATTTTAGTTGTAGCTTTATTTTTATTTTCCTCTCAAATTAAATTTAAATGATGATGAGAAACGTTGGAAATTAACTAATTGTCAAGTTACAATCTATAAATAATATACTAAAACATAAAATCTTATATGTATGACTTTTTTTTTATTTGACGCGATCTTATATGTATGACTTGCGATAAATTAGTAATCAATTTCTATTATGAAATTTAATACTAAATTATTCATTTTCAAATCAAATTTATATTTAAAATTTTGTTTCGCGTAAAAACTATCGACTATTAGACAATATATCGAATGTTAATAAAAAATATTTTAAAACTATTCATATTTTATGATATATTAAGGGCTATTTTTTTTTATGTAAAAGGTATCGCTTGCTACATAAATTATCAGATTTAACAAAAATAAAAGATGGTCGAAAATGACATGCAATCACGGCTAGACAATTGAATTAAGATATGAATATATAGAGATGACGATACATAATTACATATGCTTAAATTCAAAAGTTTACTCTAATAAATAAAAAGTAAATGTACCAGTCGCATGACTATATTTCGTATGGACAACCATATAATTTGAAGCGGCCTCGAAATTAATATGATTTAGTGGCTACATATATGATTTGCAGTGCACTTAGAAAGTTTTGATGTATAATACCACATACATTTCAAACTTTATTCATGATTATTTTTGCCTTTTATTTTTTATTTTAGAAACGTCGGCGGCTCTATTTTTTCATTTTTCATCGATTGTTGCATACTTAGATAAGTGCATCACATTTGTTAACCTAAGTGAATTTCTCCTTTTCTTTCCCATTTAAGATTTTTAACCCATTTTCGTAAAGACAATCAAGAATTTCGAGAAGGAGTACACTTAGGGCTCATATTCGAAATTGTTAATACGACATGAGAATGAATTAGGTGCAAGAATAGTGACTTACAAATGTTTGGGCCAACGTACAAATCAAGTAAGGGGTAAACATAATATATATTCTTATCATTGCGGGTTTTTGAGTCATTTTTGGGTTTATTCTTATCAAGGGATATTACACTCGGACAATAAACATTTAGGTAAGATCAACTTCGGATCGTTAGATCCGGTGTTTGGACGGGTAATGCAGATTGTATTATTGATTTTCATGTGAATTTTTCTTAGAATTTAAAACATTTACATCTTATTAATTCAAATCAATTATAATATTGTACAATCAAATTAATATGATTTTGTAAAAATAAAACTCTAAAAGCTTATTTATAAATTCCAATATATGTCCGGGCAATTTTGCACGAGTTCTAAACTAAGGAGATGAATAAAATAAAAACGGAATGTATAAAGAGAAGTAAATAATTAGTCTTATATATACCCATATAAAAGAATCAAAGCGCCTTACTTGCGACGGATATTGCCCATCTCACAATAAGGCAAGTGGAGGGAAAATAGAGCACCCCATGGATAGTGCCACTTCCATATTGTGAGAGGAGCACTATCCGTCATCAGCTTGTGTTGGATAGTGTCCGTCTTCAATGAGAATTTGTGTAAAATAATATTTGACCTAGCCATCAATATATCATACTCCTATAGTCCTATACTAGTATAGATCCCGCGCGAATGCGCAGTTTTTTAGATAAGAATATTAAAGAAAATATGAAGTAATAATTATAAAACCTAATATTTAACTCAATTTAATATTTAATTGTAAAATTTATAAGTAGACATAATATTAAGTCCCACAATAGGGAGAGCATAATAAACTCATCTACAAGAATACGCTAGAGAGAGAAAGTTAGAGAGAGAGACCGACTCTTTTCTCCCTTTCCTAACCCCTAAGTTTCCTTGCCTACTACCGCCTCCATCCCCTCCATCCACACGACTCCGACGAAGGTTTGGCCGCTCTGAGGCCGATCTCCGGCGGTTCCTTATGCTTGATCAAGGGCTTTTTAATCATCCCTCCGACCTTTGTTCCGTCAGAGTGTGCTGATTTGAGTCTTATGGTCTTCATCTCTGCTGATTTGAGGTTTTTTCATTACTAATATTTTTTCCGTCCTTTCTTTAATATCTTTTAATAGATGGTTGAGATTTCTAGATCATGCATCTTTAGTTAAGTGTTGCTACAATTGGTTTTCTAAATTGTGGTTTGCTGCTTTTAATAATTGAGACTTTGGATTTTAAAAATTCATATCTTCTGGTATGCTGCTGGAATTTCCTTTTCGCAAGGGTTTTCTAAATTGGTCTGCTTTCGTTCTTTTAAATTTGTCGTTGTGCGGTTCCCTATGATTTTATGCTGCCTTTGGTGATTGGTCGGAGGTTTAGGTTGTCTGCTGGTGCTATTTTTCGTGGTCTCTTCCTCCCATGATTGACTCCTTTAGTCGGTGGATTGCTTGTGTTGGTGTGGGATGAATTGGTTGTAGTAGTCTCCTCTCGAAATGGATTATCAATCTCTCCTTTTCAATCTTTGCGATTTAGTTATTTTGAATGATGATGGTATTGATGACGACGTCTGTGCTAAGTTGATCCTAGAGTTGGGGGAGCCATCTATCTCTGCTGTTAATTTGTTGAAGGATAGAGGTAACCTTCTCTTCAAGGAAGGTAATATATGTTTAGCTAGCCTACACTACACGTCAGCTCTGAAATTTCTTTGTTTTCTCGGCCTCCCACCCTCGTCCGAACAGCACATGGCTTCCTCCCTTGCCTTTTCTCTTATCCTAAATTTAGCATTTTGTGAATTAAAGCTTTCAAATTATACTAAGGCGGTGTTATACTGCAACTTTGTCTTAACCTTTGAACCACGTAACATCAAAGCCCTATATCGTCGTGGCTTAGCTTTCAGGAATTTGAATTCCTTTACTAAAGCTCTTGATGACTTCGAGTTTGCGTTGAAAATTGATCCGAGCAATAAGGATGTTACCCGTGAGCTTCATTCTTTAGTTGACCGTCTAGCCCTCAATCTTAATGGCAAGCGGGTCGCTTTACAATTCGACCCTTTGGCCATAAACAAGAAAGATAAGAAACATGTTTCTAGTCCAGACTCGTCTGTTTGTCCCTTCTTTGGCAGGAGAATTTTCCTGCAGTGCTAGTAAGTCCTTCAGTGCAGATCCAGGTGGTGTTGTAGTCGGAATTGCCACTAGCTCTGATGTGATGGACTACCAGAGTGATAACTACCCATCCTCGGCAGTGGAAGCTGCAGGTAGTAGGGATAGTAATGATATTGCTCGCTCCTGTACTTCTCCCTCAGAACAAGCCAAATTTGTCTTCACCAACAAAAAACATTCCCAGAAGCGGTTACATGTTTCTGCTGGTGACTATAATAACTTGATACTCAGGAAAAAAATTGAGTTTTTTCACTCCTAAAACTTCTACCCAGTCGGAAACTCTCCATGATGATATGTCATGGGAAGCAGTAGTTCCCATTTCCGCCTTTGTCAGATATCAGCATGTCAAAGGAAGACATAACGGTTCCCATCTTTGGTCCTCCACCAGAGGAAGAGTTGGCTCAAGAGGAAGGCTTTGTCCAAACATACAAGAAGAAACGCCTTTCTTCGGACACTTCTTCTGCGAGTAAGGTCTTTGTAGTCCAGTTTAACTTTAAAGCAGTTAGGACGTCATCGAGTAAGCAAGTCTGTCATACAGATACTCGTTCTATTGCTCGTGGTCAAGTGGATCGGCCTACTGTTAATTTGAAGAAAAGAGTTTCGGTTTCTGTCACCCGTTTATCTTCTCTTTGCAGGTACACCGAGACTACTATTGTAGTAAGGAAGACTAAAAGGTGCGACGATTATCCGATTCAGTTCGATGATTACTACCCACCATTCAAGAAATGTCGTCTTGCTGATTCTCTTTGGTCTACCTAGAAGTTTAGTCTAATTAATTGGATGTCGGATAGATTAGCAGTTTTCCGTGGTCGCCCATTTGAATATGGGTAATATGTAACGAGATACTATGTAAGCTTTCTTTCTTTTATTTATATCAGTTTATTGTTGTCAAAAACAAAATTAAAATTTATTATTGTTAATGTTTTGTATTAATCGGTGGAAAATGCAAAGTACATAATCCAGTTGTAAATATAATATAATGAAAGCTCAATTACATAAATGATATAATATAAACATAATTACAGATATAACATAAAAAAGTCCAATTATAGCCAAAATTATTTAGATAAAAAAAAATTAATTTTTTTTTCTTTTAGTATAAGAGGCATAGCAAAGGCAAATATGCGAGCCTTGTAAGGTGTAACTTGTACGTGATAAGCTTACGCCTTGCATACTAATTAATGATGCAAAAATATGTTTCTTTTTTTTTTCCTTGTCCATCTTCCCTATTTTACTCGCTATCACTGACCCTTCACAAGACATGACAAATGAAGCATAAAAAAAGGTCAGCGGTCAGCTGTTAGAAGAGACGGCATTGTCTTTAATCACTCCCCTGCCCTAGTTTTAATCATTACTTGGCCCACCTAACTTTGCCCTTAAGCCAAAATCATTATCTCCTCCACTTTTAAGTTTTAACCTCATTTCACTATTTCTCCCCAACCTTTTTCATATTCTTATTATTCCAAATAATTTTCATGCACTTGTTATTAGCCAAAATCATGAATAGTACGTAAAGTAATTATCATTTAATTCGGTTAAAAAAAAAAGAATTACTACACTATTCCACAAACTCTCATTTAATTCATTTTACCAAATTACATGACAAGGTTGTCTAAAAAATGCTAAAAATATTGTCTTTATTACTACTATGTGATAATATTTGACTTCTTTCAAAAATATTAAGTCATGTAGTTGGTATAATACGAAGTAGCACTCATAATATATACTCCCTCCAATCCACTATTTTCTTCGCTATTTCCGTAAACGGATTATTTAGATTTTCTTTCCTATTTCCTTTTTTGGGTTGATTTGGGTGGTCCAAATTCAATAACATGTGGGATAGTGTGTTTTGTGTTTTGTGTACTTCAGATTCAGTTTCTTATTTCTTGTACAAAAAGAAAAGGGGAAAAAGTACTATTGTCACATAAACCTAATACAGTAATACTCCTCTATAATTATAGATGAAGTCTAATTTTGAACTCTACTCAAAAAAACAAGCTCAAAAAAAAAGCATGGAAAAAGGTGATGAGGGGAAACAGTCGAAAGCATGACGACGTAGAGAAAGAAAGAAAGAAAGAAAAGGAGGCATGCAGGTGGAGTGCTTCTCAATGATAAGCCACCACGTATAGTTTTCCGAGATAATACATCTTTATATGAGTTCATCATGATGATGACGACGACGATGGGTGCAAAAGTGTGCTTGTTTTTCATGTCTAGTTAAATTGAGTGTGAACTAATTAAGGCCAATCCATAATGCTATGAAAATGATTGCACCATCAACTTTCATTTCACCCCATTTTAAGCTGCCTTTCCCCTACTCAGTTACGGACTATATTGTTTACGTTTTACTTTCAATCAATTTCAAATACTCCGTATTACTCTGTATTTATTAAAGTAAATTATCAATTACATCCAGTTTAATCCTTTTTTTTACATTTACTCCCATGTCAAATTTTTTTAATGTTTTACACCCAAATTAATTGCTCAGTTTATATTTTGCACCCAATACCATTTTCAGACCATATTTCCGTTAAAACAATAATTTTATGATGATTTTGCCCTTCATTCTTCTTTTATTAAACATTCTTTCTCCTCAGTCATCCTCTTCTTTATCCTCCCCCCTCATTTTCCCCAATTTAATTTTCCCAAATTTGATTTCCCCATTAATGTTCCCTATTGACATGGTGGGCTTCTGACTTAGATACGATTGGTATGGTGGTAGTCGATTGGGCATTGGTATTTACATCCAGCTGTGTACTTTGATGGGGATTCAGTGCTTGGATGTCATTATGTTGAGTTCTTTGATGTATTTTGCAAGGCATTTAATACCACTCTCAAGGAAATAGTTGATCGAAAGAACTTAAAGGGGAATAAAATTGATGTGATTGTTACCACATTCTCACCGCACCATTTTGAAGGAGACTGGGATAAATTTGGCGCTTGCCCTAGAACAAAGCCATTCACGGAAGGTGAGAAGGTTCTTGAAGGTATGGATGCTAATATGAGGAAAATTATTGGGGAAAATCAAATTGGGGAAAATTAATGGGGGAAATCAAATTGGTGAAAATGAGAGAGAATGATAAAGAAGATGATGAACGAGGAGAAAGAATGTTTAATAAAAGAAGAAGGGCAAAATCGTTATAAAATTTTTGTTTTGACAGAAATATGGCCTGAAAATGGTATTGGGTGCAAAATATAAACTGGGCAAATAATTTGGGTGTAAATCATTAAAAAAATTGACGTAGGAGTAAATGTAAAGTGGATTAAGCGTGGGTGTAATATATAATTCACTCTATTTATTACTTCCTTCATCCCATTTTTATTCTCCCCTCTTTTCCAAAATTTGAATATAAATATTAAAAATGGTCAATTCTAATAGAATATTAATGATAGATGAATCATCTCAACCAAAACATTAAGGGTGTGTTTGGATAACAAAAATGGAAGGAAATAGAGAGGAGGGGGAAAGAGGGAAGAGAAAGGGAGGTAAGGGAAAGAGATAAATGGGGTGTAAGTGTTTGAATACAATTTTCTTTCAAATCTTGCCTATTGTGAAGAGATTTTGATTTGTGGAGGGAAAATAAATCTCTCCGAATCTCTCTTCCTCCATTTATTCTTTCTACCCTTGAGCATCTGTAACAATGGGGTTCCCCATATTTTATTTCTCTTTTTCTCATTCTTCCACCTCATTTTCCACTAAGTTTATCTGCAACAATGAAATTCCCCAACAATACTAATAACACATACATAATTTGGGAACCTCCCCATATGCTCCAAGAGTTTATGTGTGCTTTTAGTTGGGAATCTTCCCTAAAACTAGAGGCATCCCAAATTATGGGGAGCCACCGCAACAATGAGGCTCCTTATTTGATGAAAGAGAAAGGATATGGGGAAGTTAAAATACACCTTTGGGAAGTTATTTCTCTCTCCTTTATTTTCCCTCCAAACCCTTTAATCCAAACAATGTGACCAAAGGTCGCGATTTCAAATCCTAAAAACCTTCTATAAATAAGTGGAACTTCAGCATATGGTATAGGAGAGTCTGTATACTAATCACTCTTCAAACCGATGTTTTTTTCCCTCTTATTGAAAGGATATAATAATGTTACTCCGTATATTATTACATTTTATTAAATTCAAATGTTTAATAAACCCCCAATATTACCCCTAAATAATTTAACTACCACCATCTTTATCCAATGATATTATTTCCAATTCCCTTTAATTCAAATGATAGAGTAACAATTCACCATATTTCTTAAATTATTACTTAAATGGAAAGTAGAACAATAAAAGTGAAATGAAGGGAGTACATTTTATTAAATTCAAATGTTTAGTTAAAGGAGACCATATGAATTGAGTATATGGAAGATTATTAGAAATCACAGTAGCTAAATGATTGATCAATTGATCAAAGAATAACAAAGCATTATTATCAATCATTTTTTTCTCCTTTTTTTAATTTTTTGTGAGAAATATTTTAATCAAACTTAAACAAATAATTGAGACAAAAGAAATACCAAATTTCATATCCTTAATTTTCCGGATCTTTCAATTCATTATTTTTGTTAGATTCATTATCATTATTTTTCTTCAGTAGTATCATAGGAGTAATACAGTTATACATCTACGACGGCATGCTCGACGGCATTATTGTCAATCATTTATTAGTTATGCACTGACATTGCTGTATTTAGTTGTGTTCTTTATCACAAAAGTTCCCATAAATAAAATATGAATACTGAATATCACAATCCGTGAATTGCGGTAGAATAATAAGGTAAGAAGACTTTATGAACATAATGATTGATACACGCTCGCATACCTATAGGCTATACAAGTATATATAGTGCACTCCGTAACAACATCTTTGAGTCTTTGACGATGATCTCGTCAAGTTTTGGCATAAGGGCAAGAATGTGTGTAGGCCAGCATCAATAAATAAACTTTATCTAAAAACGTACAAAGTGACATGAAATCCAGTTTAAAATTTAACTGGTTAGAGTTACAGTCGAAAACGTTAGCATGAAATCCAGTTTAAAACGTTAACTGGTTAAGTTTTAGACATGAAATCCAGTTTAATATAGGAACTGCTTTAAGGGCTTATCGACCCTGGTATATAGTTTATATATGTTTATTTGAGGGTAATAATATAGGAACTAGGCGAATAAATAGAATACGTTATATATATACTCCATGCATGAATATAGTTTATATGTTTATTTGAGGGTAATAATATAGGAAGTAGGCGAATGAATAGAATACGTAATAATACACCTACATAGTTTAAGATATAATGAAGACGACAACATAACAAGAGGGAATATTAATTAGATTATACATACTCGGTAGATGAATATGTGGTTGTTGATGGGTAGGGTTTGTATTGTAACAAAACATTAAGGGTTGACATGTATGTTGATAAATATATATTGGACTACTCCTTAAGAAATGGAAGATTAAGGAGGAATGAATCAAATAAAAAGGAATGTCTATTGTCTAGGATGGATCGGAGATGATGTTGAGCTATGCTAATAAGTCAAAGGAATTAGAAGCCATATTAAATGCATGTTGGGTAGAGAATGTTATCATTATTCTCATCATATGAATCTAATTCTCAATATTCTGTATGTTTATATATATATATACAGAATAATAATGTTGATACCTATACCTATTACACCATAATAGAATCATTCAATTTAATTCGTACATGATTAGTCTTTTAATACTCCGTATTTATATACTCTTTGTTATATTCTCCTCAATATATACCTAACCAAAATCATGTGTATTATTTAGGTGTAGTATGTCATTAATTTTCAGTCAACAACTAAGTATTGAACTAACACGATTGTTATAATAAGGCAATATATATATATATAGGGTTAAATTAAGTCATTAATTTTCTGGTCAAGAAGTAACAAAAGTGTAAGATTGAGTCAACATGAAACCCTAAAAGTATATATGCATGGTCCATTGGCCTGGTTCCATGTCCGCAAGACATACATGCATGCATGTAAATTGACTACTCCGTATATATGTAATATCTACTTATGTTATACGGAGTATGTGTATTTCGAATCTTTGCCTACTACTTGTTTTATATGATTATTAATTAAGCAAAGAAAGAATAAAATGTTTGAGAAGTTAAATGAGGATAATTAATGAAAACAAGAGAATCAAATGAAGGCTTAAGGTGGTTTGATAATGTTGCGATCAAATAGATAGATAGAGTAAATAAATAGGTATGTAGATGGAGTTAATTAAGAAGGTACCTGTGAATGGGTGCCCAAACCAAGCTTGGTAGATACATACTTGATCACAATCCCAACCGTCATCCTTCCATCTCTGTACAGTAGAGTACAGTACACTTTTGTTTATTACCAATTCAATTAACACGTCAGCATTGCATCATCAAATTAAATTGGAGTAAAACCTAAGTTAGTATGTATGTATAAACTCCGTATATATGTATGTATCTGTAGCTGCTGAATAGTAAACTTGGTATGCATACCCTAAATATTACAGTAATTAATTAAATAAATAAATAAATATAATAAATAAAGGCGTAATTAGAATAAAAAAGAAAAAGGGAAATAGAAAAGAAAAATACTTAATCCTGAGAAAGCGTTTGGAGAGGTGAGGCAAAAAGGGTTGACCGGATCTGCAAGAAAGCAAAGTAATGAAGAAAAGAAAGAAAAAAGAAGCAGGAAAAGATGGAGAAGGAAAAAGAAGGAATAACGTACGGGTGAAGTGAAGGTAGGAGGCAAAACCAAAGAGGAGAGGGATGATTATGATTATGATTATGATTATGATTATGATTGTGATTATGTGGAGGGTGAATAAGTTTCAAGTGAGAGTGAGAGGGGCCAGGAGCGGATCTCATCATCATGAGGCGGCCACCTGGTGACGACCAAGGGTTATCATCAAATAAGCCCAACCCACCAGACAAGGACGGGGGAGGATGATAAGGGTAAGAATAAGGATAAGGATAAGGATGAGAAAAGAGTGGGATATTAGGTGGCGGAGGAGGAGGAGGAGGAGGAACATAGGAATCTCGGAGATTAAGGTCGAGCATCAAGGGTGTTGTTGTTGTTGTTGTTGGATCTGGGAGGGCTAATTGGAGCCAGTGGGTAGATGAGGATGATGATGTTGCTGGCGGCGTCGCCTCATCACTTGTACTACTATTATTATACCTTGATGATAATACACGATGACGCTCCTCCTCCTCCTCATTTTCATCATCGTCTTCATCGTCTACTTGATCATGATATTGTTGTTGTTGACTACTCTCCATATCATGATCAGATGCTACTAATAACATGCACTTTGCTTCCTCCTCACTATTACTGCTCCTTCCGCTACTGTAATGCCCCGACGTCTTATTATTATTATTATTATTATTATTATTATTATTATGGGAAACCACCATGCTCATACATGCATTTATGGATTCACCACTATCCTACCCTGCCCTCCTCATCAGATCATCCTCAACCTTGTTATCAACGCTTCTCTTTTAATTTTAGACTCCAACTCAATATATATTATGTGGATTATAATTTATAAGGGAGAGATTCAAGATTAATTAGACGAGACTTGACAGAAAGAGACACACTGACACCCCTTAATTTGCTTCTCCAAATATTCTCCCTTTTTTATTATTATTCTCTTCCTTTGTAAGCTTGTGGAGCCGAACCTCTTTACACTTATACTTCTACTTTGTCTCCTTCACCACTCACCACCCTACCTCCTCTTCCCCCCCTTTTTTTACTCAACACAACAACCCATTCCCTCCTTTTCCTTTGCTTTTCTTTCTTTAAATACTAAAAAATTTCATTACAAGGAAAACAAAAAAAAAAAGGATATGGGTGCTACCCTTCCCCCAAATAATAATCCTAGATAAAAAAATAAAGTGATAATCAAAATGAGGCCTAAATGTAAGCTATACTATTTACAATGGGTCCACATAAAATTAGTATTACACAAATCTAGGAATGATATTCAGATGTAAAGACGTTAAGTTGCTTGGCGACTATATGTAACGCCACAAATTCCATTTGAACGTACGTAGAGTATGTAGGAAACTAGGAATTATCTAACCCCTCAATCCGATTCAATCTTTATTATCTTACCCCCGTCAAAAACCGAATTATTAGCACCAATGATAAAGACCACTTGGCGACAATTTAAGGTACGAGTCGTTCTACCACTCTTTTAATGTGTTGTTTCTCTTTTTATTTCGCTACGTCTTTTTTGCGACGGATATATTTAGAAACGACAATGAATCCTGAACTTTACTCAGATATGCAAGACCCTACCCTAATGGCTAGGATATAAATTCTAGAATTTTAGACCCTTTGTATATGAATAGGATATGACCTGGTTCCAATTGTTTAAAAACGGATCTGGATCTAGATATACCCAAATAGCCCCATATCCTACCCTATACCCATTTTTATTAATAAAAATAAAAGAAAAAATGGTAGGATTTGAGATTGCTAGGAATAACTACTTTATTTCATTTTCCCCAACATATGTCACTGGGTCGCACCAAATTTGGACGCCATCATAATTAAAAAAAAAAAAAATTGTTAGTTTCGTTTTAGAGCCAAAATTTAAAGGGTATATATGTAATTTTATATACATTCTTATTTATTCAATTTAAAATTAACACTCTTTAAGTAAACTAAATTTTATCAATAATATTCTACATCAAACAATTTATTTAATATTAATCTAATTTACACTAAGTTATCTTCATCGATAATTATATTTCTTCATCTACCTCGTTTTACATCTCCCGAAAAAATGGGTCAAACTAGAATGCACACAAGTTTGACCGGCCATGACAAATCAATTTACCCAATTTTTTTGTTAATGTGCTTCGTTAGTTGTTTAGTCTCACAAATTCACTATTTGATTCCTTCCTGGCTTCACAACCATGGCTTCACATCACCATGGCTACTGATAAAACCATAATAATTTCCTAATTCCCAATAAACAAACATTGTTATTATGAATTAAAGGAACATTAATTTTGCTTTTGCTTCTAATTAACAAAACAATATTAATATCTCGCAGCTATAGAGTTTCTAAACTACCCTTAGCTAGTTTTATACCCGTGCAAAATTGCACGGGATTAGATATTTAATTACTTGATGAAATGTTTAAATGTTAAAAATTAAAATTGCATATAATTATAAATTTGAAATATATTAAGTTGTTAAAATTACACTCATTCCTTGAGCATCGCGGGCCATCACGTCTTGGATCCCGTGTGGAGGGATGTGAAGCTCATGGTCACCAAAAAGAAATGTCAATGCCATCTTCGATAGTTTGTCCGCGTTGAAATTAGCTTCGCAATAAACATGTCGAATCAAATACTGTTCACCTTGAAGCAGTCGCTTACAATCCTTGATAAGAAGCCCGTAAAATAGATTATCAATCGTCCCACATTAAATTTATTGATGAGGTTTACTATCACTTGTGAGTCGGACTCAATTATAAATTGTACCAAGTCCATCTCGCGTGCCAAATTCAGACCAAACCACACCCTACGCAACTCAGCTAGTATCACTATAAAATGTCCAAGAGTTAACACAAAGCCAAATATCCAATTTCCGCTACGCGAAATATTCGGCCTGCACCCAGTGGACCAGGATTACCTTTAGAGCATCCGTCAACATTCAATTTAATGGCATCTCCATGTGGAGGTTCCCATTTAATCTTCTTTTGTATCATGTTCCTCACTTCCTCTCCATATATACCTGACCATATTGAACCCACGCTTTGACAACATCTCTTGCTTGTGAAATCACGAAACCCCGCACATCAAAAATAAGGACGAGTATTGGCTGACTAGGAAATCGCGTTATAACGCCACTTCCATAACCACCATCATGTTATTACAAAAATAATATTCCGCGATATACCCTAAACTTTAACATCAGTTAGTACTAAGTTATTATACTTCCAAGCATGAAGAGTTCTAGCATAAAATACGGTGAGTTTATCCCCAAATAGAAGTAGCCTGGGAGCATTCCATCAGCACTGGTGCAAAAATAATGTTGTGTTTAATTACGTAAATTATGTATTTTATTGTGAGGCCATTCATTCAAAATTACTAATTTTGCATCAAGGATTAATGGTTCAGTTATTGAATTTTTCAAGTTTATCCTTCAAGTCATGTATACCGCGCCGGAAAATTATTGTGCCCCTTTAAAGAAAAATCATGTGTCCGCCACTGTTTGGGTCTTGTTATAGGACCCTACCCATTGTCATTCTTAGATATATCCGTCAGAAGTTTGTGACGAGTTAAATATCACTCTTATAGTTAGATAAGACAGAAATCAAAATGCCTCGGTAATAGTGAGTCACAAATAACTTGTGTTTATCTACGCATGTGAGTTTTATTGACCCGTAGCCAGGGGCGATGTAGCAAAAGGGTAGCCATTGCAACCCCAAGTCCTCATCCCAAAAAAATTAGTTACATTGATTAATTTTCGCTACCTCAACAAATTTGGAATATTTATTTAAACGATAAGTAAATAATACGTATTGAATGAGGCAGAAAGTTGTTTGTGTCTTAGTGACGAGGATAGTGTGGATTTAACCCTGAACACTAGAGTTCGAACCCTACTAACTTAACATATTTGCTCCCTTGCTAGTGAGCTTCTATATTATAGTGCTAATTAATCAAATATATATTTTAGTATTTTTTTAAAAATGTTCAAAGATTACAATATTTAGACATCCAATGTTAATACTGATACGAAGTGATCACTTATGTTGGTTAAATAAGTCGGAGAAGTAGATAGCAAGACATGTCGACAAATTTTAAAAAGTTGGACTTTTGTTGAATTATATAAAAACTAAGTTAAAAAATTATAAAGCGATACTCGAAGTTACCCCAACTTTAAAATCCCAACTTTAAAATCCTAGCGTCATCCCCCACCCGTAGCGTTACAAATGAGAATTTGTGTTTAATTTCCGGGGTTGGGAAAACAGGGATCTTACTATGTAATACTCCATCTTATTCTCTAACATCTTCCACATTTCCTAAAACGACAAATTCACTAAAATCTTTCACTTTCCTTATTAGTCCATAATTTGTAATTCTTAAGACTTGTGATCCTACATTTACTCTTTTACTTTTCATTTTCTATCATTTTTCACCACAAATATCATTCCTTATAAAAACTCTTCAAAAATTAACGTGGAATATTATAGTGAATAGGAGGAAGTAAAAAAAAAAAAAAAAACTGACGCAAAATAAATAAAAAAACAGAGTATTGAAAATGTAAAGAAGCGAGACATGAGACAATGCATGAGCATGCGGAAGTAATGAGTAGGAATGTCAGGCCATGCATGTGAGTGGAGATGTGGGATATAACAAGTAACAAGTTGAATTGATTAATTAAATAAATAAAATTAGTTGGTAGTTTAATGATTAGTGTGTAATGTGTTGCCGTGTTGGAGTAAGCGTGTCAAAGCCCAGATGCTTATTTAGAGGATGCACAGGGCGTGTGCCGGGAATTTGTCAGCTTTTGTTTTGTTACCAGCCCAGGGATTAATCTTAATTAATTAGTTTAGAGTTTATTAATTAAACGAGACAATCAGTAGACGCTCAATTATTCTTTTTCTGGCTCAGAATTCATAGCTACCTCCTTAACCCTTTCTTTATTAATTAACCCTATATTCTACAAACCCCAATGCATTATTCATGTGCTTATTAACTAAACCCCTAAATTATGGAGTAGTACTTATGGAATCACTAGTACCCTCAGTGTTGCTATCAGTGTTACGTTACCGGAAATGAAAAGTTCTTCCTTTTAGCATAAAATGTTTTACAGAAAGGCGTGATCATAACAACATGTATTGCACTTTGTCATTTGTAATACACCTCTTTATAGGTTGTCCAGTCTATTAAACCCGGCCCATTTCACCTACTAAATAAGTGGGTACACACAAGATATTTTAAGAAAATTACAAAGAACCGGACTATAAAGAAAATTATGTATTTTGTTTATGGAGACTTATTATAGAAATAGAGGCCAGTATACTACTATTGCAACCTTGTTGCATGCAATAGTACACACATAAATAAAAGCGACCCATATTTCCGCTCTATATTGGCCAAATCAAATTCCACTATAAGTAGGAAAATTATGGACCTAAAATAAAATGTACGGAGTAAACAAGTAAAAAAAAGGTAGGGTGAATAAATTGAATAGGACGTTAATTGGGTAAAGCTGATAATGGTAGTCCTATAAGTGGGCACACGTAACGAGGAAGCTAAGAAGGGAGTGCCGGAGGAGGGAGTCCAAAACCCACGTTGCTCACATCCATGCAGAAAGCAGAATATGCAGGGCGTCGAATTTTATGATCACTCTCTCTTTCTTTGGCTTTTAAATTAGGGACTAGAATAGATAGGTACTTTTTATAATATACATTCCCCCGTTCAACTTCACTCTACCACTTTACTTTATCATGTTTATCAACACGTATTTTACGCGGTAAACATCGTTAGTTACGTATTTGCAAAAATTATAAAATTAGATATTTTTATTGTACTCGTAAAGACGAATTAAACAAGATCTCACATGAATATATTTTCAATTATGTATTAAAAGAAAATGGAAATTGAATGTGTATTTGTGAATAATATAGAAAATTGAAAGTGGTAAAGTGAAGTTGAATGGAGGAAGTATCAGTCAGTATTGTTTATAACCGTTATAGGTTACAATGAAGGGATGGGATTTATGGGAAATATTATCACCCTCAAAAAGTTGTTAATTTGAATGAATTTATATTCAATGTAAATTATTCTTATTTTATAAGGGTTATATAAAAAAAATCTGTGATTATAATTTATACCTTGCTGACTTCGGACTTCTCCTCTCCTGCCCTATTGTGTGAGCAATTGGTCTCCCTTGTAACGGGTTATTATTTGTGGCGGATATTTTGTGAGTTAAAATGGTAACAAAATGTGTTAGTGGAGAAAGGGGACCACATAAATAGTGTTGCAGAGAGAGAAAAAGTGGGTACTTTGTGAGGTAAAATGATATCCGTCACTCTTAGAGTGACGGATATGTGCTGTCAGAATTGAGATTTTGTGTTGTGTGAGTTTGTGGCTGTGAGACCCACTTAACGCATGGCTATTTCACGTTGTTTTGTCCTTTTACTGTTCCTCTATTTCTTGTTTAATTTCCTTTTTATATTCCACTATTTTTCAACACTAAGACCATGCCCGAGCAAGGTCATCAACTGGGTCGTGACCTTGTTGGGTCATGCTAATGACGGTAATTAAGGAATATTAATGTTATAATTTGGTGACCTTGAATAACTCGGGGGTCAATTAGTAGAACCTGAGTTGAGTTGGTGACTTGTTGGTGACCGGTAGGTGGACTCTTATTGGATGGAAACAAAAAAAAGTACAACCGTCAAAACAAAGGGAAGGTGACCTTTGGTTGAGTATGGTGACCCGGTAGGTGGCAGTCTCTCATTGGCTGGTAAGTGGAAAATAATTGGGTTGCTAACCTAGGTCGTGACCTTCTGCTTGGAAGGATAAAAGTGGATCAAGATAATTAAGGTGTGATTAAGAAGAAAAATATTGGCGACCCGATTATCTCGACCTTCTGCTTGGGAATGGTCTAAGACTCTTCACAAGTTCTATCCTAATTTATTATTCTCTTTCTTTTTAAGATTTGTCCCTAAAAATATGTAGAAATTGTACAAGATTAACTTGAATTAATATTGATAATAAAACAACTATTTATACAAAACTTAGGAATGCAAGCTTATGAAAACCTAGATACAATTAATATTGTAGATGAGATACAATCGAGATTGAGAATACAAAGATATAGGTCATGTTTGGCAAACAATGATTAATTTCAAAATAAGCAGGTTGTAAAATTAGATTATAAATATAGCAGATTTTATCAGATTGTTTGACTAGCGTATTATAATTAATAGAACTAATTTGAGTGTTTGGTAATTGACAGATTACGATTAGTAGATTGTTAATTTTCTTTGTAAAATTGAATAAATTTCCTATTTTACAATATAGTAACCAATTTGCTAGGGTACGCAGCATATTGACCCCAATATGCTGTTTCAATATGTTATTTATCAAACACTAAAATTAGCATATTGAATGGTCAAATATGCTAAAACCCTTGAATATGGTAAAAATCGGCCAATATTGACTGGTCAAACATGCTAAAATCTTTGGCATATATGCTGTTTTACGTTTTTTTTAATAGATTTGTGTCGGTAGACTATCAAAATATATAGCATAATTTTTTTTTAGTTGTAGCATGTATCGCATAATAATTCAATTTAAAAAAATGAGTTTTTCTAATGTGTGCCCAAATAGCATATGTTAAGACTTAAGAAGCTAAATAGAGAAGGTTTTGCAAGAATATCTCATATAATTACCATACTTAGAGAATTATTCTTGCAAAACCTTCTCTTTTTAGCCACTTAACATGTGCCCTTTAGGCCACATTAGAAAAATCCAAAATGAAATTTATGTTTATAGTTTTAACTTCACCCAAGATTAAACGCTAGTTTCCCTGATTTAGGCTATATTTGGTAAAACTAACTGAAGAGGTAGCTGAAAACTGAAAAGCTAACTGAAACCTGATAAGGTAACTGAAAATTAAGAGCTGATAAGGTAACTGATTATATGAAAAAAGTGTTTGGCAAATTAACTAAAAAGGTAGCTTATTTTGATGACATTACCAAAAAGGATATAATAATTATTTAATATTAAGATTGAAGGGGTAAAAAGAGAAAAAAAATTAGGATCAGGTACCTGAAATCTCAAATGCTACCCTAGGTAGCGTTTCATTTCAGGTAGCTTATTTGGACAAATAAGCTACTTGTCAAACACTTACAAAAATATAAGCTATCTAAAATTTTGGTCAAATAAGCTACTTTAACCAAATAAGATGCCTGAAATATTCTACCAAACAAAGCCTTAAATTATCTTCCTATATCATCTCAAAATAATCATTCATTTTCTTTTCTAGTACAGTCTTATGTTTTTTGGGTAAACTTTGTCGTATTTCTCTATACTTTTTATTATTTCCATGTACAAGACAGTGAGAATAATTTTGAGATAGAGGGAGTAGATTATGTCAAGGAATTTTAGTCTGACGTCTAAGGACTTGTTACAAGATTATAGGGGCAGTGCCGCAGTGCTTGAGAATATAAATTGTGGCCTTGTGGGCTACCAGTAGTTTGGTCATGTAGTAAATGGTGACGTTTTGATAAGTTGTGTACTTGTGTGGGTGTTTTTAAACTTTGGGGTTTAGCTTTTGGTCAACTACTCAACTACTTACCTAGCTAAGAGCCCAGGATATTCCCAGGACATGTTTGGTTTATCATGGAAAAATAAAGTTTTTAGAGAGTCAAATTCATATTATGTAAGAATTGAATTTCCACGGAATGTTTCAACCATAAATTTAGAAAGCAACCAAACAAGTTCAGTTTTCTTTATAGTTGGGCTGACCATCTCGTTTGGCCCATCTCACCTTGTATGTATACTTATCAAACATGTTTTGGGGCTTTTATTTAGCCTAACGGTTGTAGACAATGCTCCGTATGTCTCCAGTATTGTAATAATCTTCACTTAGCTTGTACGTGTAATGAAGGGCTTCAGGCTTGACCATGCATGTTAACTAGCTTACTTCATAATGTCATAACAAGTGCTATTCATGATATGAATTCGAACATTTATAAAAGACAATCCTACTACTCAAGAATGTAATAGAAAAACAACTCAATTTAATGGAAGGAGTAGTATGTATGTATTGCACACCAACATCTATGGAAACAGGGAACAACAGTTTTATGGATCTATGGTAATGGGTTCGACCCTTGTGTCCTATGGAATCCCCACCGAATCCGATGCCAGCTTGTATGTATGTATGTATGTATGTATGTATGTATGTATGTATGTATGTATGTATGTATGTATGTATGGATGGGATGCCAATGGTATGTATGTATGTGGATGGGACGCCAATAAGAGTTTTCTAGAAGGAAGGTTGGTTTTGAGGCCAAAGTTCCTTTTGCTTTTGCTAATTTGTGATGACCAAAGACTTTGAACTTTATCTGCTTTAATTATGACTTTGAATTTTCGTAATTCCTATTGCAAATAGCCAGCCTTATGGATTGCTAATTTGTGATGATCAAGACTTTGAATTTTCCTATATAAAGGATTAATTAAACTTAAAAAGAGATAAATACAAATTGATTAGTGAGATCAGAGATGGGTTGTGGTTGTTGTGGTTATGGAGCTATATTTTTGTTAGCCATGTCCTTGGCAGTTGCGGCAGTTAATGGCAATGTTGAAGGTATGTTAAACCTGGACTTCCATCATTACATTAATTAAACATGCTCATTTATATGATTGATTTTAATATTCTAATACTAATGTAAACAAACAAACAAACAAACAAACAAACAGTGGATGCTCTCCATGAATGGAGGCAAATTGTGTCTGACCCAAATAATGTGATGCAAAGTTGGGATCCGACCTTGATCAATCCGTGCACCTGGTTCCATATAACTTGCAACCAAGATAACAGCGTCACCAGAGTGTACGTCATTTTTATATATAATATAATCTACCAGCATTACACTTTATTTGTCAGTTGGTAGCTCTAATATGATTGACAAATAATGAATGAAGGGAACTCGGGAACGCTGGACTATCAGGGAGTCTTACACCGGCTCTTGGGAACCTAACTAATCTGCAATACTTGTAAGTAGTACCCCCTCTTTAGTGTAACTAAAGAGTGGCGTAATCTGGTGGTCTGAGTACTTTAGTGTTTTTTTGTGCTGATGAATTTGCAGGGAAGTATTTGGTAACAAGCTGACGGGAGAAATTCCCGCAGAACTAGGGAGATTGAGTAAGTTGGTGAGCTTGGATTTGTCAAATAATCAACTTTGGGGATCCATCCCAGCAAGCCTAGGGAATTTGAAGTATATGAGGTTCCTGTAAGTGTGCCTGTTCCTATACAAACTCACTCGGCTTGCTTATGCTTAGATAATATAATATCCAAACCGAGTAACAGAGTTTAGATGCTGCCTGATTCACCTATATCTTGTTTATCTGTAGAAGACTCAACGGTAATGACCTAACTGGTGACATCCCAACCAAGGTCCTTCAACTTATCAGATGGGATCATCTTAGACTCTTGTGAGTTGAATCCTTTTTTTATGTTGCTTTTACTTGATACTTCCATCACTAACTGGCGACATGCTTTGATCAGCAATGTGTCGGATAATTCCTTGACGCCAAGCCTTCCTTCCACACAAACTAAAGGTACACCTCTCCTCCATATGGACCATTTGCGATGCTCATTCTTCTTCTTCTTCTTCTTCTTCTTCCTTTTATTGACTTCTGATATATCTTTGCTATGCTGTTTCAAGGCCGGCCTATGGTCACCATCATCATACAAGATCCCACGGCTTAACCACGTCCAACCGGCTAACATATATATATGATGCAGCATTTTCTCGTGTTATCAACACCACATAATGTTTTTTCATCTTCAGTTATGCTGCAACTGAGTCTAGTTTGGAGTATCTCGACCAAGTCTTCCAATATTTGGGTCGAGCTTTTTCCTCATGTATGAACTATGATGCAAGCCTGCTGAATACTTAATCGCGTTTATTTATGGCAACCTGTCTTAATATTCTCAAAAATCATACACAATGAACAATCTCCTCGTTCGTCTCACCATACTATAGGCTATAGCAGCACTTGACCAAGTAAAACTCTAACTTGAGACGTCATGTCTTCAGAACAAGGGTGTAAAATAAAGATGATAATATTGCTTCAAAGTTAGACCTCAAACTCCAAAATAAAATAAAGATGATAAGATTGGCTCATGCTTAAACTATCGCTATTGGTAATTAATTACTAATTAGACTATACTAATCTCAACTTGTTAGAGCTAATCCATTTAACATATTTGATCATTCTTCGGAACTAAACAGAGTTAGTGATCATTTTTCAGCATTCCCATCCTCAGCTGGTTTGGACATTGGAGATGTTCAGTTAACATTACAAGTTTAGGACTCGCCTGGATGGTGAAGGAATCGTTATGCAAATGAATCATATCTATTACTCCGTAAAGTGCAATCGGAAATGTTGCTTTCATTTTTCAAATTTAATTTTCGTCACAAAAATCTGAAATTTAACAAGCAAAACAAGGTTTCTGGTATTTGTCGATCATTTCTTTGGTTGCTCAACTTTTGACGAAATTAGATCTCACCTGAGGCTGAAAGACACATTTGTAGTCGGTCACTAGTTAACTGAAATCAGCACTTAAAAGAATTGATTTATACGATTGGAGTTTCAAAATTATCAAGACGCCAAAGTGTATTTTATTGACTTTCTTCTTAAACATTGTTCCCCTGTACAAGTGGGATGCCTATTTCGCCAACATTCACAAAAGGTTTCTTTTAGTTTAACCAAAGGGTACTTATCTATGTAAAATTGAACGTAGAAACTTTAGGTACAATATCTGCCAGATAGTACAATTTTCTCCTATAAAACTGAGTACTAAATGCCATCACGTCCTATGTTAAAAGAATGAATAAATCTGTTTCAACTATACGCTGCACTGCTCATGTAATGACCCAAAAATTGATAGGTATAATATGTACAGGGCACCTGCAATTACAGTATCAAATTACCCTCTTCCCTTGATCTTCTGGTTGGCCAACTCTGATACACACGCGAGTACGCAACATATCCATGCCCTTAATCAGTACCTGCAAAGTATAGCAATGAACTTAACCTTGTTAATTGTCATTGGTAGACAAAAGAAAATACGAAATATATAAAGGATTCCCACATTTGCACAGAGTATCTTAAAACCAAGATAATGCAACTTCCTACTTCCACATTCTACCTACAAGATAATGGATCTAGAAATGGGGCTCATTTTGGGGCTTCCCCTACTCATCTCTTCTAAAGAGCTCCCATTGTTGTTGCTCAAGCCACGGAAAAGATGAAGGGCTCCAACAACATTTCCAAACCCTAATGCCCAAAACATTGGCATCAACCTGGAACTAACATTCTCTTTCTATTGTGTTTCAACACTTTTTGCTCTCAAAATAAAGATTTCGTGGATAACAACATTACCCCAAAGGAAGGCTCTCACCTATGGTGAAATGAGGGGTAGGATTATCATCTATGCAACATTCCCTTGTGCGAAAACACAGAGTAGCTGAATAATATATTACAAGATACACAGGTGACAGTGAGGCTTGCTGATGTAGACTTGAATTAGTACAGGTCCCAAATATGTAATGAGCAGAAAATTGAGAAACTCTTCGGAAAGGAATATTGGCATGCAATGTGATCCTATATATTTGAAGCCTAATATGTAGTACTCTTTAAGACAAGAGAACAGTGTTTACCTCAGGTTCAAATAGCCCAAAAAGTTCATAGTATTCTTAACTAAACTTCATGTTGGATGGAGATTCGCCAACATAATTGGTGACAAAGGAGGTGAGACAGTATCTTCCAGCTTTTCGGAATTATGGGAAGCTCTCAAAGGCCGGGAAGGGGGTGATCTTCTGCCTCCTCCAGGATTACTAAGGGGCATTGATGAAATAGAGACCACAGGAGGAGCCGGCAACACAGACACTTTCTTAAGCGCAGAAAATTTATTTGCGGATGAATTTTCTGGACTTCTAGAGACCAGAGGCGCTGAAAATCCCACAAAATCTGGAGATCTGGCAGAATGGTAACTGGAGCTCACTGGAGGTCTAGGAAGCTCGTGAAGCTCATTTATTCTTGGAGAGGAGGCAAATGTTGGTGAGGCACTGGGAGATTTTTGGGGGGAGGACGACTGATATGTTGCGGTCCTCAAAATGGGTCCTGATGAAAATTGTGGAATTTTTGCAGCCATTGCAAGATTGCCAGCAGATAATGAAGGTTTACTGTACAGAGGCAAGCTTGTCACAGGACCAGAGAAGGATTGTAATTTAGGTTTTTTGCTACCAGATAAGATTTGTTGATTTAATTGCTGTGATGACACTTTCTCAGTCAAAGGTGGGGGTATTCGATTATTATTTCTTTCTTTCAAAATTGATTTAGAGTTTAGGATGATAGGACCAGACAAATTTTCAGTCCCCAGAAGTGCTTTGTAATTTTTAGGTTCTAGGGGATACGAGTGAAATAGATTAGGGTTATTCTGAAGGCTTGACTTGGTCTGTGGAACAAGATTCCCAGATGGTCTAGGCAACACGTATGCGTGAAACTTCTTTGATGATGATGGCTGTAGTTGTCTTATTCTTTCAGCTGGGTCAAATTGTCGCTGAGAAATCAAAGGAGCCGACTGGCTGAGTATCTTCCTGTCTCCTGTTAAAGGATTCTGATGGCCTTTCGCATTTTCCTGCATGCGGAACATCATTAAATGTCACATATACCTGCAGCTTTTTCTTTTTTTTTTGGTGAGTGGGTGAAGGGGGTGACGAGGGCGATTTTGAGCTATACAATTAGGGTAACAACCCATTAACTCTAATGCAATCATGTGCAATTAAAACCACAACTTTAACTAAAAAAAACTACTTTTTTTGTAAACTAGGAAAAAGCATACTGCAAGTATATTTTATTGTTCGCGTAGCCAGAAGACCTATTTTTCTTTATTGAAATTTAAAATTGTCATCAGAATTCAAATTTTTATGATGGAGAAGACCTGGAGTCTACTACCGCATGAGGAGCTGAAGACCAAGCCTGAAATTTTCTACAAAGCAAACAGGAAACTAAAAAAAATGTGGCGATAAAATCAAGGACGTCACTAGAAAATAAAAAGTAAAAAAATTGGAACAAGATTTAGTACCATCATTAAAAAGATAAGGACGTACGTTTACTTAATTAACTTCAATGTGTGCATGCAAAAGGCACAGTTCCGACATTTTAAACCAAACCTGACTACCTTAATGTCTAAAACTAGCAGAGGAAATTTACACGGGCTCATGTAAGAAAGGATCTTTAGGCAAATTCAAGGAGGGAACAAAGATGAAAAAAATCCAACAAAGTCAGCAATGAATATTTCTAACCTGCATAGTAGTTTTAACAGAAGAAAGGTTACTGAACTGTGGAGCATTTTGACGGTAATCAAAAGTCAATTCCCCTTCATCTTCTACACTAGAAGCATCACTGTCGTCGACATCATCATCATCATTGTCATTATCATCTTCATCGTCCTCTGACTCTTCATCATCTAGGCCGCTGAACTGGTAATCTATGTGTTGCTGTCGAGTTACCAATTGTACATGTGGTTCGACTGCTTCAAGAGACTTGACTGCTTTCCTGAAGAAAGACAACTGATGGAAAGCAGAAGTATAGTATTTAGCACTATCTCAATATTGTAGAGAAGAAAGTTGAAAAAGAAAGTTGAGTTGCATTCAAAGACCTGAGCAGCATGATGGCGTGCTGCCTGTGTAAGAAGACTTCTAGACTGACCCTGTTTTAACGACTTTAAACGAAAGACAAACAAAGTAGCTTCTTCATCAAATTCATCTTTGGCTGCTTGTAGCTGCTGCAATGAAAAACTCTCTCCTTTCCCACTTCTTGACCTCCCTTTATCCCTGTAATTTGCCTTCATGTATTCAAATAGCTCCCTGTAAAGTTCAAAGCTCAATAAGAACAACACACATTTATAGACATCTAAGAAGGACTATGAGATGAGATAATAAAAACAGATATCACTCACCTTTTCTCGTCACATTGATGCTTCATGTCCTGCAGTAACACAAAATGTTGTTATGCGCAAGGAGAAGCCAAAGCTAAGGCCTAAGAAAATAACCAACACTGCACACACACACACACACACACACACACACACACACAATGTTTTTTGTTTTCCTAAACGTAAATTATGTGCACTTATAACCAATTAAGGTTAAAAGGTAACAAAATTGCAAGAAACTTTGTGGACTTAAATTATTTGTCTGTGTGCGACAATTGATGTTACAAAATAACAGAAATGTTAGAAAGTTTCTGGACTTTGATCTACTGTATCCATTGGGGTGTTATGATAATGGGGAAACACAGCACAAGTCAGATCATATAAAAAAAGACGACAGATGTAGAAGAGGTAGACAAGGGTTATCTGAATGAAGCAGCATTCCAAATAGATATATAATGCACAGAAAAACAAGTAGAGAGTAGTAAAAGTGATAGATAAAAGAAGCGGGAGGGAGAAGAAACCTCGAGAGTCTGAAGCTGATTTATTAGAGACTCGGATGGAACTGTAATTGTTTGAAAAATATGGGAGCGCTGTAAAAGAAAGGGGAAATTGAGTTAAGTTGAAAATAATTAGAGTAGTTAAGAGTTGAGTATAGAGGCAGGTAAATAGGTAATGGAATGAATAGTGTTGGAGACTCACATAACCATCGACTTGTTTTTGAAGTTGGAACTGTACTTTTCCTAGCATCAGCATAGCTTTACCTAATTACAATTAGAATACTTAATTAGAATTAGAATAATATAATGAAGATTAGAAATTGGAGAAGAAAGAAAGAAAAGGTGAGCTACCAGATTGTTCATCATCATTCAATGCGATTTTCTGGAGAAGACAAACACCCATTTCACGCAATGATTCCGAAAACTCTGAATAAATTAGGGTTTCATTAATTAAATTAATTATACATACATACATAACATTAATGAATAATGAATAAATGATCAAGACAGAAAATGGAATAGATACCATAAGCACTGTTAGTAGCGGCAGCAGCAGCAGAAAGCAAACTATCGTAGCAGTCTCGCATGTCTTGCATAGCCTGCAATTATATATATATAGAATTCAGTATTAAATTAAATAAATAAATAAATATAATAGGAAGAAGAAGAAGAAGATAGATAATCCAAATCCGTAAACCTCAGAAGCTTTAGCGAGCTCATCCAATTGAGCAAGAGGTTGAATTTTTCTGTCCTTGCGATTCTGCTTATGATGATAATTATGATGTTGCAGTAGTTTCTTAATCGACGTCTTCATTATTCTTTGATTTGGGGGAAAACAATTGATCAACGGATGAATGAATCAATGAATGAATGAATGAATGAAGGAATTCAAAGCAGAAAAAAAATACTTGTGTGTATGTAATATGTAATATGTAATATGTATTGTTTGTTTGTTCAACGTTGATGATGATGATGGTGATGTGGTTGGTCGTCGTCGTCGACCTTGAATTTTATTTGTACTCCTTTTTCCTCTTTTATTTTATTTTTTATTTTAATTAATTACTGTTTCTCTACTCGTCTTCATTTTGAACAACAAAAGCGCTACCATTTGACTTTTGTCATCTATTCTTTCGCTACCTCTTCTCTTTCCTTTTATTCTTCACTTGACCCCACCCTCCATCCTTCACTTATTTTTGTTCGGAAAATTCACATGTTACCCTCAAACTTTGTCATTTTTCACGTGATACTCAACTTTTTAAGTTCGTGCACATAATATCCTTGAAATTTGATTTTAAGCACAACGTGCCCTTTTTATCGTTTTTAAAATTTTCAATTGGTCATAAATTATAGACCAGAAATCGAAATTGACTAATTTTTTTTTCAAATTGATTACCTCTTCGAGATCTATAAATTGATAAAACGAAAATGGTCATTCAAAAATTTAAGATCGAAGATATGGTTGATTTGAGATTTTCGTTAAAAAAAACCTATAAAATGTCAGTCGACAATTTTTTTCCACAAATCGTAGATTATGACAAGATAATCATTTTAGGAAAAAAATTGGCCGATTCTGAATTTCGGTCTAGGAGTTATGCGCAATTGAGTTTTTTTACAGCGACAAAAAGGGTATGTTGTGCATAAAAATCAAACATGGAGAGTATAATGTACAGAAACTTAAAAAGTTGGGTATCATGTGCAAAATGGAAAAGTTCAAGAGTACCACGTGAATTTTCCATATTTTCTTTGTTACGGACAAATGCCTTCGTTTTATCATTAAGATCTCAGCTCTCATCATATGGCCATACCCATATGGGCACCCCTTTTTGCTTTGACCTTCACATCATTTGGGACTCCTCTACTTTTAGAGGAGGTCCCCAAAAATAACCATTTTGAAGAGGTTCCCAAAATATTGTGAATTTGTGAGTACATTATTTTTGTCGGGAAACCTCATTATTGCGAACATCTTATATATATAAAACTGGGTTGAAACGATGTGGATGCGCTACGTGTCAACCCAGCATTAAATACAAGTATTAATTACAGCTAGACATTAAATATAAACATAATAAATGCTACATAACTCTAATCAAAGTATTAATTAGAGTTTAATAAATGTATTATACAATTACAAATAACAATTACGGTGATTTATTTAAAATTTATATAAATAAAAAATTTGATAAAAATTCTAAAATGTAAATCATAATCGTTATTGCGAAAAATGTTTTAAATTGTGTATACTTTCCATTATATTTATTGAAATATTTTGATATGTATAGATGATTAAAGTTAGTGTCTCACAATGCGTTACATTTTGAGAAAGTTATAATAATATTTAAACCATTAAATCCATCAAGAAGAATATATTTGGAAGAGTTATTGTATTTATTAAAAAACAAAACTTAAAGATAACTACTATTAAGAGATAAGTTTTTATGATGTGAATATGTGATAATGAAAAATTTATATTGGACAAGTGATAATGTGATAACGAGTGAGATATTTGAAAAAGTGATGAAAAACTTAATGAAAATACATTTCAGATTTAAGAGGTTTTAAATAATGTGATAACGAGTGGAGATTTGTACTTGAATGATGACTTTTTGGACTTTTTCAAGTACGTTAAGATGAGGTTTTAAAACGACTTGATACTTATCGTAGAAAAAAATTATTTTGGTATTGATTTCTAATTATTGATTATGATGCACCTTTAAGAAGGTTCATACCATTACGGCTCTCGAAAGAGCTGCTACAAAGAGGGTTTGATACTAATTATGAAAAATGGTCATTATATTGGCATTGTTTATCAATTAATCCTATTATATATATATAGTTGTTCCAAAAAAACAAAAGGTGCAAATTTCTTATAAATATGTTGTTTGACACATAGCATATGCAAGACATACACAACCAAAACATTCAAATAAGTCGAGCTTTGATCCTATATGTTTGATACATAAACATCACACGTTATATATTAAAAATTGAAAAATGCATCAAATTATATTCACATCGTTTTGAATAAATATTAATTGATTTGGAAAATAATGTATCGTGAAATAATCTAACTTAAGAACTTATAATGTTGATTGTTGCATTATTCGAATACATTTATTTTAATTAGTATGATATTTGATAAGTTACAAAATTATTTATATAATAACGTTTATTATGAATAGCTAACTATCACTTATTAGTTATAAATAAAAATGTACTTGTATAACATATACACATATTTTGCTTGCACTAAATCAAACCTGTTAATATATTAAAACTTATTTTGTATATAGGAACATTGAAAGCAATTAACTTAACTTACTTAAATATAGGGGAGCCCTATTTCCACGGGACCAATAAACTGCTCCACTGGATTTATTGTGATTTGGACTATAATGCCCCTAACTTTGTTTAGGATACTTGAAATGCAAAAGGGTATAATAGGGAAGTACCATATAAATCCAGTGGCTCCATACATAATGGTCGTGGCATTATGGGGACCCTAAATATATAGAGTAAATCCAATTTAACTTAAATAAACTTAACTTAATTTTATTTTATTTAAATTCATTAACTTAAACTTAAGGCTCTGTTTGGCAAAACTATCTGAAAAGGTAGCTGAAAACCGAAAAGGTAACTGAAATCTGAAAAGGTAACTGATAAGGTAGCTGAAAATTAGAGCTGATAAGGTAACTGATTATATAAAAATGTGTTTGGCAAACTAGCTGAAAAGATAGCTGATTTTGGTAAAATGATGTATAAGGATATGAAAATTATTTAATATTATAGAATAAAGGGGTAAAAAATTAAAAATAAGTCATTTCAGGTACCTGATTTCTCAAATTCTACTTGAGGTAGCATTTCATTTCAGGTACCTTATTTGACCAAATAAGCTACTTGTTAAACACTTACAAAAAAATCAGGTAGCTGAAATTTTGGTCAAATAAGCTATTTTGGTCAAATAATTTATCTGAAGTGTCGTGCCAAACGGAGCCTTAAGTTAGCTTAGCTGCTTAGTTGTGCAGAATTGAAACTAGTTTTAGTATAAATCATTAAATTGAAATTGAAATTTAGTTTATAATAAAAACATGGACTTATAGAAAGGAAAGAGAAGAGGAGAGAAGTTTAGGAATAGTTGTTGGACGAAAGCATTGAAAAAATTGGCTTAAACCATTCATTGTTAATGTTTGACTAAAGGGGATTAATTTGTGACAAAAAACAAGAAATGGTCAATTTGTGACCAAGGTTGATCAAAAAGTGATCTTGTGTCAATTTAGAACAATTTATTTAATATTTTTTAATTTAATGCTTTTAATGCATTTTTATCATTTTTTTTAAATTTATGTTTTTTTTGCGGTATTTTATATGTCAAATCATGTTTTTCAATAATTTTTTTTAATTGTTAATGAAATCGTCTAATCACTTTTCAAAATTATAACGTTATTTAACATTTTTTTCCGTAAAGTACGCCATAAGATTAACATAATCGTAAAATATTGGGGTTGTTTTTTTATTAAGATATTTACAATAATAGAAAAATAACTATATTTATAAAATGTTAGGAAAAATAATTGTAAAAGTAAGAGAGAGAAAAGTGGGGTAGAGAATGTGAAAAATGATTGGGAATATTGTAAAATGGATAATGATTGGATTGATGATCTAGGTCGCGACCTTCTGCTTGGGAGGGTGAAAATGGGTCAAGGTTAATAAGGTGGGATTAAGAGTAAAATCGGGTCGCGAGCACTGCTTGGGGATGGTCTTATAACCCAAGGAATAACAATGAAACTCCAGTATAGTCTACAAATGTTGTGAGATGAAAAGGGCATTAATATTCTTAAAAAAAATTGTTTTATGACAAAAGTATTTGTTTTAAACTTAAAAAGGATGAAATATATCTAGATATTAGTAAAAATTTATTCTATTTATATAAATTAGACATTTTTATTATACAAATTCTCATTATAGATGGACAATATCTATAGCTATAAACGAATAGTATCTGTCTTAATGAGACGAACTATATTGTTATTAGTTCATTTTAATTTTAAGAGTTAAAGATGAATAATATATTCGGGCATAGACAAATTGTTGAGACCGGTACTTGCATCTTGCTTACAACAAGCCAACAATGGTTTGAGGAGTGTATTAATTCTTTCACAAATTTTCATTTGTGATGAGCATAATCATCGCAAATTTATGACAAGTTAAATATTATTTATGTGAGGTAGATAAGATAAAAACAGAGTTTTTAGAGAGTAGTAATATATTTTGTCTTATATGTCTATAAATATAGGTAATATTTAACCTGTATCAATAAACCAGGAAAACTTGGTGTAATTCCTTAAGCCGTTTTTTATTGGGTTTGACTAATTCCACGTGATTTCATTTGTCAACGGTCAAATACAAGGAGTCGTGAATGCTGGATTCTAGATTCTTCCGCGTATTCCCTACGATAATACTCAGGTTTGATCCAACGATGCAGACTCATCCCGCCCAAAATTGGTCAGCTGTCTATTCCTCCAATTAACTACTCCGTATGCTTTAGAAAGATAATAACATGAATGCAAATTTTTATTTAAGAGGAATATTATCTGTTTTAAACTTAAAATGTGTTAAATAGTTATTATTTTTATATATCTGTTTTAAAAGAGATTTGCTTTGTCTATTTTCGACCCTACTAAAATTTATACTTAGTGTCTAGATGTCTTTATTTCAAACCATTAGCATTTTGTATTATCTTGGGACTATATCATATGTTGTGATTGTGATGCGAAATTCAAGACCTTTTTTATGGGCCCCAGTCCCCTAATAAACCGAATAAGGACCCTCTTCATTTCCTCAAAGGAAATGGAGGTCCATTATTTATTAATGGTCCAGATATAATTCTGGATAGATCAGGTGGTTGTAAATACACTTAAGTAGGAAAAGATAAATGAATGGATATGCGATATATAATATAATACAATAAGTCTTGCGTGTGACGAACATTATTCGTTTTCAGCTTGTGACGGATAATGCCCCTTTTCAATGAGAATTTGTGAATATAATATGGGTATACTAGAGTAGAAATAGAGAGAAACAAATAAAGATAATCCAAATTGTAATAAACCTTGGATAATAGCTTTCAAACTCGTTAGATTTCAACAATCCTCCAAAACTAGTGTATATTTTTTTCAAATCTTGTAAGTAGGGCCAATATTTGTATTATCTTGGGACATCCTTATATAATCCCCATATTCCCCTATAACTAAAAGAATAATTCTATCTAAATTTTTTCACTCTAAATCACCTATACTTAAATAAAGAAACAAATAAATTTATAATTTTACAATTTCTCCACTTCAATATAGAGTTATACTATACTATGTGATGAAGATAAAAGGGCTAACACTTTAATTTTACATTTCAGAAAAAAAAAACTAAATAATATGAGTGGTAATAGTTTATTTAAATAATGTGTTTGACCCTAAAATTCACCGAAATTAATTAAAATTAATCGATTAAATGAATGAAAAGTGTCAACTTCTATATTTCCTATCTTTTATTTTCACCGTATATAAAGTGAGATTTTGTGTAACATGTTTTAACATTCATCCTATAATATAATATAATATAATATTGTTTTTTAAGTTTTAAGTTTTTTGCTCATCTTCTTTACAGTAAGAGAATAAAAATTCTCAAAGTTTCCTCTCCAAACTCCATCTACTTATATAAGGAAAGAAATGAGATTTTTTTCCATCAATATTATCTTTTCTTCAAAGTATAATTTTTTTCATTAAAATCCAAATTATAATGTTTTAATCAAATACAATAACATTGGAATAGAATTATAAAGCTAATCTTTCTTAGAGAATTATCTTTTATTTAAAGTATAATTTTTTCATTAAAATCCAAATTATAATGTTTTTATCAAAATACGCTAAAATTGGAATAAAATTATAAAGCTAATCTTTCTTAGAGAATGACTTAATGCATACTGATGGGGCATATTCTGCACCGCTGACCGAGTCAACATATTGAGCAAGGTCAAAGATGTCCACAGCAAGTCAACGACTTAGACAAACCTAGCGATGTCAGACCCATCGACCCATCGGCCTATCACTGGTCTCGGATGACAACTGCCAAAGGGGCACATATCCGCGTACTCATATCCAAGAACCCTCGTACGCCCGCCATAGGTCCATCGGCCGAGGGTAGAACGGTCTTTCCACCTGCTAGCCACTTGGCCACTTGGCCACTACGTGACAAAAGGTGAAAGTCTATAAATACTCCTCAACCTTCATTGAGGAAAGGATCCACAATTTAACCTAAGAATCACTATTCATCTGGTATTATCTTCCTTATCTCTCTACAATATACATTTAGTCAAGTAACAACAACTTATCCAATAAGTTTACTGACTTGAGCGTCGGAGTGAGTTCGCTCGGCCCCAAGCCGAGCCCTCAGTTTGTTCGTCGTTTCAGGAGACCGAAAGGAGGATCCAAGCAAAGACGTCATTCTACGAGCTACGAGTGGTAACAAATATCTGCTCTGGAATTACACCCGGAACAATTGGCGCCGTCTGTGGGAAATCGCTACTAGAAGCTAGTCACATTCATTCCCAAACAAAAAAAAAAAAACAAAAACCCACCCAAAAAGCTAAGAAGATGTCGAAACAACAAGACGTAGTCGTGACCGACGAAACCGCACTCTACCAAGATGATACCTTCAACAATTCTGGAGTCGTGCAGCCCTCCACCGGCGGAGTAATCCAACCGGAGTTCGGGATGCCAATAATACCAGACACGCCACTGCCCGCCAACCAGGTCACCATCATGGGACATGTGGTTGACGTAGCAAAACTGAAAATGCTCCTGGACCTAATTGGTAATACGCCTGCTCACACTGTCACGCCGACAAGAGCGGCGGAAACCGTCCAGGAGACCAGGGCCCGAAATGTGACTCCGAGAAATTTGAACGGAGCACTAGGAGAAGCTGACCCAGTCAAGACGCCGGGGGAGCCCAAAGTGGGCGTGGTAGACCTAAGTCCTTCCCGCACTCATGGGAGGACAGCGTCCCCGCAGCACGAACGAGGCTTACCCCAAAGGAGCCAGAGGAGTCCGACTCAGCAGAGCTGGAGAAGAAGTCCGAGTCGAAGAAGGAGTCCTTCCCGCTACGAGGGGAGGAGCCGGATTAGGAATGCGAGGAGTCAATCGCCGCGTGTCGTTCGACACGTGGTCAGACAGCCCCTCAGCGCCTACGTCCTAGAAGTCCAGGTGCCAACTAAGCTCAAGTTGCCACCCATATCATACAAAGGCGATAGTGATCCAGCCGACCACGCCGAGGCTTTCGAGTCTTACATGTCGGTATGGGAGCAGCCCGATGAGGTCTGGTGCCGAGTTTTCCCAACAACTCTGCATGGGATGGCTCAAAGTTGGTACAAGGGGCTTCCCGACGGCTCGGTATACTATTACGCCGACCTAAGGGACGCCTTTCTAGCCCAGTACTCTTGCAATAAGAGGAGGGCCGTGGAGACGTCGGACCTCCTAACTATCAAGCAGGAGGGGGGCGAGTCTCTACGAAGCTATGTGAAGAGGTTCGACGGAAAGGTCCAGCAGATTCGAGAAATTAATCCCGAATCGCGGCTTTCGCGACGATGAAAGGCCTCCCAAGGGGAGACTTAAAAATGAGCTCATCAAGTGCGGAGGCCTGGGTTTGGACGCCGCTAGGAAGATGGCCGACCAGGCCATCAAGGTAGAGGACTATCACAAGACCGGGTAGGCCCGGCGAGGCCGAGCACTCGAAAAGAAGAGCGCCGGGAGGATAACCCCGATGAAAGACGCCGTGACAACAACGGGTCACGGTCCGATGAAAGACGCCGTGACAATAATAGATCACGGTCGACAAATCGCCAGGAAACAGGACTCGACGGGCGCGGGTGGAGTTCGGGAACGTACCACCGGAGGCGGTATAATGATAAAACCCCTCTCGTCGTATCGCCGCCGAGGTCTTCGCCCGAGCAAAACGAGGGCCGGAAGTGGGAGAGACCCCCAAGCCAAAAAATGACGGTGACACGAGCCAAGATCGTGAGTACCACGGCCACACCGCCATTTAACCAACGACCGCCGACATCCGAAGAATGCCATTGAAGAGCGATCCGGAAGGGGAGCCTCGGCAATACGTTGCCAAAGGCCAAAAGACCGACGCGGGCAGTTCGGGTAAGAAATCCGTCTTCGAACGGATAGGAGTGATCCATGTTGTCATCGGGGGCAACGAAAACGGAGGGTCCGCTCATGGGCACAAACGACACCTGAACGAGCTATATCAGGCCATCAACTTTGTGCCCAACACAGCGATCCCCGCTTCCAACATCCCCGATATGACCATTGGAAGGAAGGACTACGAAGGAGTCATCGCTCCTCACAGCGACCCACTTATAGTCAATTTGGACATATCCAACCACCTGGTCAAGAGGTGCCTGATTGACACGGGCGCGTACACGAACATCATGTTCAGGGAGTGCTTCCTCGGCCTCGGCACGAAAGTCAAGGACTTAAGCCCCCGCACCAACCCACTATACTGACTTCTCCGGGGCCGGCCTGGTACCACTGGGGTCAATCAGACTCCCGGTGATGTTCGGCGAAGGGAAGACGGCTAAGAATGTCCTAGCCGAGTTCGTGGTCATTGACGGCTCGTCCGCCTACAATGTTCTCATAGGCCGAGTCACTCTGAGCGAGGCCGACGCGGTGATGTCCATCCGGGCCCTAACACTGATGTATGTCTCGGACCGGGGGGAAGCGCATAAGCTCGTCTCCAAGGACGAGAAGGACGAGGTGGTCAATGTCCGAGATAGGCCGCCGAGAGGATGCAACATGCAATCCCTCAAAGTGGCAAAGAAATCAGAGAAAGGGAAAAGTCCATCCTTACAACAGGAGGGCGACCTCATGGATGCGATTGGTGGTTGACTGGGAAGGTGTGCCTTTGATGAGCCATTAGGACGCTGGTAATCTCAGGAAAACTTTATGTAGCGGCGGAGGTGTCCAAAACAGCTGTGGGCACCCCGACGCATGTTTTTATCTAATGAAAGATCGTCCAAGTCTTCCATCAAAATGTTCATTTCCCCCATAGTCACTAGGAAGCAGCAGACGCCGGTTCACACTGTCATACCGACAAGGGCGACAGTCTCTATCAGTAAGTAGGCGCCGTCGCAGTCACTCCAAGTGGTAGACGCCACGGCAGTCTCCATCAAGAAGTAGGCGCCATCGCAGTCACCCCAAGTAGTAGACGCCACGGCAGTCACCCCAAGAGGTTTGACGCCGTCGCAGTCACTCCAAGTGGTAGACGCCACGACAGTCTCCATCAAGAAGTAGGCGCCGTCGCAGTCACCCCAAGTAGTAGACGCCACGACAGTCACCCCAAGAGGTTTGACGCCGTCGCAGTCACTCCAAGTGGTAGACGCCACGGCAGTCTCCATCAAGAAGTAGGCGCCGTCGCAGTCACCCCAAGTAGTAGACGCCACGGCAGTCACCCCAAGAGGTTTGACGCCGTCGCAGTCACTCCAAGTGGTAGACGCCACGGCAGTCTCCATCAAGAAGTAGGCGCCGTCGCAGTCACTCCAAGTGGTAGACGCCACGGCAGTCTCCATCAAGAAGCAGGCGCCGTCGCAGTCACCCCAAGTAGTAGACGCCACGGCAGTCACCCCAAGAGGTTTGACGCCGTCGCAGTCACTCCAAGTGGTAGACGCCATGGCAGTCTCCATCAAGAAGTAGGCGTCGTCGCAGTCACCCCAAGTGGTAGACGCCACGGCAGTCGCTGACAAGAAACAGACACCGCGACGGTCACGACCAGCGCAGTTGACACTCGCTGAAGCGATCAAAACGCCTCGGAAGCGTTAAACACAATTGAGATACGCACTCTAGACTGCCTCGGCCAAGCCGAGGCGGAAACAAAAGAGACGCTCAATTAATAACGTAGGAAGACAACCCAGACGAAGACGAGAAAAAAAAACCTCGGCCAAGCCAGAGGCAAAGTAAAAACGCAAAAGTACAGTTGAGACGCTCAAATACTAGCGCAAGAAAAAGAAGTGAGGTAAAAACCTCGGCCAAGCCGGAGAAAGAAGAAACGAACTCTTATTAAAAGTAATAACAGGTTACAAGCAAGGAGAATGCAGACGACGGCCGTCCCCATAGGGATAAGCCTAAACACAACCTACCAAGAGTTTTACAACAAAACAAGGGAAAGAAAAACAAAAAGTTACAAGTATGTCTCCCTACGTCTGTTGCTGCTTGCCATCAGCAGCGGTAGCAGCATCTTCTTCGATGGGCAACCCAGCGGTTTTCCTAGCAGCCTCAGCTTCAGCAGCCTCAGCCTTAGCCTCGGCAGCCTCAGCTTCCCTCATTCTCTTGGCTTCCTCATTGGCCGTCTTAGCCTTCTCAGCAAGGGCTGCTTCCTCCGCGGCCGCCTCTTTCTCTATCTTCACCCTCACCGCCTCCTTGGCCTTCTCCGCCACGGCCTCCTCCTTAGCTTCGAGCTTGTCGTCCAAAAGCTCGTTAAATTTGCCCCACGGAAAGGAACCATCAAGAGGGAAGAGCTCCCCAATCACTTCCCTGACAGCTTCTTCGGCCAGATCCCGGAATTCGGCGCACATGTTAGCGAGCATGACGGTTTGGAGCATCTCAATGTCATCCTCCTTTTGTCTGATGATGGCTTCCTTGCTCCGAATCACCTTCCCCGGATCCGAAACCGGTCCCCGAATTCATTCCTCTCGCTGGAAATAAAGGTCGGCGTGCCTCGAACAAGGTCACACTTCGCCAAAGCTTTGCAACTTCGGCCGCAGCAGCCTCGGCCTTGGCTCTCAAAGCAAGGACCTCCTTATCGGCGTCCTCCCCGAGTTTTCTCTCGCCCAAGAGCGCTTTCTCAAGATCCCCCTAAGCCTCTCGCTCATTAAGGAGATCCAAACTTCGCCTTCACGGCCACCTTCTTAGTAGCATTAAGCTCAAAAGCGGATTGAGCCACGGCCTTCTCCTGCTCTATAATACGAGCACCGGTAGCTCGTTCCACCTCGCCAGCCTCTCGATCAACCTCGCTTTCGCTACAAGCCGGGAAGGGGAAACCTTACGGGATGAAGAGTCGGTGGTGACGTTTCGGTCACCACTTGCGGTCGGGGGGAAGCCTTCGGGATGAAGAGTCAAGGGCGACGTTATGATCACTCGTCTGCGCGGGATTCTCCTCCACTTGTCGCTCAATAAGAGCGACGGTGACAATGGTGATCTACAAAATTTAACGAAAGCATCGATGTCGGTATGCATAGGCATGCCGAGAGCCCTGTCATCGCGGCGCTAATAAACGGCGGCGCACTTAATCGAGCATCGGGATAGATCAGTACCATGCTTAGCCCTCTTGGCCGGAGGACGCATTTCCTCGCCAGCAGCAGAAGCAACGGCAGCGGTAAAGGCTGTCTCTTTTCTCTTACGAACAAGGGGATACCCCTCATCATCGGAGTCCTCCCCATTGGTGATATCAACGATCTCCACCGTCTCCTTCCGAACAGGGGGGATGGGAGGTGGAACCGATGTCGACGCCATCACCGCCGAAGGCTTTGTTTTTCGCGTATGGCGCGGCATGTTGCTAACAACCTTCACCTGGGCCTCCACCACATTCAAGCTTTTCAGCTGATGATCCATGAGATCATTCGGCGACGTCCGGTGGTCATGGGTTAGAGCCTTGGAATGCAAGTTAGCAACGGTTTTATCTTTGTGCAGCCCCATTCTCCGGAGGATATCCTCAGACAAATCCGGTCCAAAGTGGTCTGCGAAGGAAACAAAGCAAGAGTTAAGTAGAAGAAATAAATCGAAGTTCGAAAAACAGGAACATTGAGAGCGGTGATGGGCCTCACACCGACCCCACTCACCCTGTGCTAGGGCCGGTATGAGGCCGACATGACAGAGCGGCTCATCCTGAAGAATGATCTGCGTTGGGGGAATCCATCTTTTCGGCACCCCACTCTTGTCCGCCTCAAAAAGCCTCATCGCCAGCTTCTCATCCTCTTTAAGAAGGACCTTGCTTGCATCCATCTTGAGCTTTTTCCGGGTGACCCATCTGTCATGCTCCGCCTTAGTCTCACACCGCAAGTTAACTTGGTGCTGAAAGGAGCGGGGCAGCGGATAGTCATCCGGCACCTTAACGTACACCCACCGATCTCTCCAGTCCTTGCAAGAAGTAAGTTTGTCAACAGAGACATAACCCTTCTCCATGTGCACACTGTACCATCCGACGCGGCCATAGATTGACGGCTGGAGATGATGAAGCCGGCGGAATAAATTCACCGTTGGGGCCTCCCCCTTGAAGAGACAAAGCCAAACAAAGCCGACTATGGTCCTCATAGCCAACGGGTGCAGTTGGGCAACGGCAACGTTCATGGCCCTAATGATGGCCATAACGTATTCATTCAGCGGAAACCGGAGCCCGTACTCCAAGTGTCGCATGTATACGCCGGTGTAGCCCGGTGGAGGGCAACAGACGGCCTGAGCCTCCTCAGGGATAACAATTTTGTATCCCCTGCCAAAGAAGAAATGGCCCTCGAAAAATGTCTCGCCGGAACAACTGGCTAACTTATGGGTCCAAGCACGGTCAACGTGTACCTTACAGGCGTCACCGTGATCCATAACGTACTGCCTCCCCTCATTAGGACGAGCCTTTTCAGCATCATCACCAAAATCATCTGCGTCATCATCGACATCATCGTCATCGTCCCATTCCTCCAAAATTTGAGGATCAACTTCAGGAGAAGGAGACCTAGGGCCCCCAGGCCTTATCAGGAGGGCGTCTAGCTTCTCCTCCCCATCAAGACGCGACGGGGGAACCCCCGCGCGAAGTGCTAGTCCGGCGTCGGCAGAAGACATGATAGCAATGATTACTTAACAAAATAAAAAGTGAAGAAATTTGTTTGTTTACCTTGAAGAAAAACACTCGCCGAAGTAACAGTGAAGAAACCCTAGAAAGTTTAGAGAGAAGAAAATTTTGGAGAATGAAATTGGTGGCCAATTTCACGGAATAACTGCCCTATTTATAGGGAAAAGCCCATGAAGAAGGACCAATCAGAGAACAGCCCATGAAGCGTCAACCAATCAGCGTGCAGACACGTGTCGGACATGCAACCACGGGATGTCAATCGTTGCAACAGTTGAACGTCAATCAATGCAACAGTGACCAAGCGTCCTCAACACGCCCATTCACATCTCTCCGCCTATTCACCTTCCTCAACAAATTCCCAAGCATCGTTCTCCGCCGCCACATGATCAACCAAGCTAGGTAGCGCCGTGGGGCAATCAAAAACAACCGGCACTCTCAACCCCTGGTCTCGGCCAGCGTCACTTTCTTTTCCACATCGGATGCCCTTTACACATCCATGTGGAGGGGGGATATGGTACGGCCTAAGAAAGACCAGGCCGAGGTAGAAGAAGCCGACGCAGTAGAAGAAGCCGATGCAGAAAATTTTTTACAAATTACTTGCGCAGAATATACGCTCAAACATACATCGGAGCCCATACCACGGCATAGACTACGCTGGGGGCAAATTGATGGGGCATATTCCGCAGACCCGACCGAGTCAACATATTGAGCAAGGTCAAAGATGTCCACAACAAGTCAACGACTTAGACAAACCCTAGCCCGATCGGACCATCTACGGTCACTGGGTCTCGGCATGACAACCTTTTGCCGCGGGGCACATATCCGCGTACTCATATCTAAGAACCCTCTACGGCCCGCCATAGGTCCATCGGCCGAGGGTAGAACGGTCTTTCCACCTGCTAGCCACTTGGCCACTTGGCCACTACGTGACAAAAGGTGAAAGTCTATAAATACTCCTCAACCTTCATTGAGGAAAGGATCCACAATTTAACCTAAGAATCACTATTCATCTGGTATTATCTTCCTTATCTCTCTACAATATACATTTAGTCAAGTAACAACAACTTATCCAATAAGTTTACTGACTTGAGCGTCGGAGTGAGTTCGCTCGGCCCCAAGCCGAGCCCTCAGTTTGTTCGTCGTTTCAGGAGACCGAAAGGAGGATCCAAGCAAAGACGTCATTCTACGAGCTACGAGTGGTAACAAATATCTGCTCTGGAATTACACCCGGAACACATACTTACAAAGTTATACTATATAAAACAAAAATATAAACTAATATTATTATCATCATGATCATAAAAAAAATCATTAAGATGATTTAAGAAAAGTTATAAAATGAAATCATTAACTCTGTGTTAAACAATTCATCAAAATAAAAATTTCATAACATACTCAATTTTTTATTATTAATATTGCAGTTTATTTTTTTTCATATCAAAATACAATGAGGTGAAATATGAATAAATTAAGGTATTTGAATGAATGAGGAATACACACTAAAGTAAACATTTTATAAATATTATGCATTTATTGCGCGGGATCTATACTAGTTTATATATCATTTCCGTAAAACCCATAATTATGGTGCAAAATTCAAGACATTCTTTTACAAGAGTCCAGTCCCCGATAAACCTAGGATAATAGTTTTCAAAATCTCCATATTTCAACAATCTTTCAAAACCAGTGAATATTTTTTTAAATATATTGTCAGGAGGGCCAGTATACTTTAAAAATGATTAACAGTTGTTAAAACCCTATTAAATGACTTAAAATGGTGTGTACAACTTGTTTCGTTTAAATCCATCACGCCTATAAAAGAACTTTTAAAGTCTTTAAATGTCTGTACTTCAAACCATATGTATCTCTTATTACCCTATGATATTTTTATATAATGTGGACTTATCGTGGTGCGGGTTTTGAGACATTGTAATAATAGGGTCTCATTATCCCAAAAACAGTGGATCATGCATTTAGATTTAGCATTTTTCGCCAATCTTCCGAAATGTAAGGATTTTTTTTTAAACCTTGTTAGTAAATAGTTTAGATCTCGTGCAATGGATACGGGCTATATGCGTATTTTTGCCTTCTGATGTAGGCAAATTCTTATAGATTAAATTGACACCTCATTAAGTTTCAAATTTCACCTTCATGTACTTAGATTTGAGAAAAAAATCGATCTGGAAAACTAATCTGGAAAATTGAGTAACGTCAGTAAATGTTTATTTTTAATGAACGTAGTTATAACAAAAATTTATAATTTTGTTTCCTTATTGATCAGGGGGCGTGCGGAGGGGATATTTCAACTTTCTTATTCTCTTAGTGTATATAGAGGATAGAGGATAAAGGATGTTTGTATGCCTTAAAATGACTATCATGTGTATGCCTTGAAATGGAGTGTATGTACAACTAGATTTGTCTAATTCCGTAAAAGCTCAAAATTGTATTAAGGTTTCTAAATTTCTGTATTTCATAACATAGCTCTATCTAGTACACTCAAACACTTTATAAGATATGAAGTAATCTTGATGCAAATTTTGAAATCTTTTTGTTTTACAAAGTCCAGTCGGCTATTAGAGACGTGTTGGAGAGAGGACGCTTTGAGGAGTGTAATGTGAGAGGAAGATGTATGGTGGTGCTCACGATACCTTTCAGCAAATGTCATTCGCGTGATGTTCTCTTTTGATGGTTGACTCATAATGTGATTTTTCCTGGTAGGTCTGGTTATCGTCTTGGTGATAATGAGCGTGACGTTATTATTGCTAAAGTTATGGAGCATGAATACCCCGCCAAAACTCGCCATTTCACATGGAGAGGTTGTGTTGATGTCGAAATTTGGCCCAAAAACATATCATGCATGATGTTTTAACCAAAAATTGACCAAATATTATTAAGTCGTTTTGTGGTGGGTCAAAGTGATCTACTCTATTTAGAGTCGAAACTCGGTTTAATTTATCGGTGATTTTATGGTGAAATATGAATGAAAACTAAGCGAAAATAAAGATGAAAACGAAGTAAAGGAATAATGACACAAGAGATTGGTGACGCGGAAAACCCAATGTGGGAACAACAGCGGGGAGGGGAGGGGTCGGAATCCCACCAAGTATGCACTATAATTCTTTGGGAGATATTCCGGTGGAACTACAAGACAAAGGTTAGGAAATAAAGCTCTTTAGCAATGTTTTCTGGTGGATCCTCTGCCTTTGGAGCCTCTGCCGGAGCTTCTGATGGAGCCTCTGCTAGAACCTCTGCTGCTGGAGCCTGAGTGTATTTTATGGCTTTAAGAGTATTGTTGTTGTGGAGATATGGACCGATGATGATGATGGTGGTTATATCTATGTGACAAAAGATGATAGGAGTTTGGTGATCGATGGTTATGTGGTGAATGTAATGTTGAATGCCCCCCTTTCCCTTGTGGTTATTGCCTTTTTTATAGTGTATAAATCCTAGATGCTCTCTTATCTTGCAGCCCATTATTGCTCTTGTAACTTCCCCCCAACTTACTCCAACCTCCCCTATTTTCCAGCAGCTGTTACACTCAAATAGGGGTTTGTTGGTTGACTCCTTTTATTACTCATTTAATTCCTCTAATATTGCTGCTTCCTCTAGGGTTTCGCCTCCTCAGGCTTCTCCAGAATGAGGCTCCTCCGGAATGAGGCTCCTCCAGAATCTATTTCCTAACTTCTAGGTCTAGTCACCCAAAAATAGGAAGTAGTTGGGTTGACCCTTAACTTCTTTGAATGTGTTTGTTTTAATATCTCATGTGTGTTTTTTCCCTTGAACCATCCTACGGCCTAGATTCTTCCATATCATTGTCCCCCCAAGTCTTGATTGTCCACTCGTTGCTTGCCACGTCAACAAGGGTAAATTGTAAATTTTACCCATAACACATGATCCTAACTCTTCTAAATATGGTACTGAAATCAAGTGTGGTGTTCATACTTTATTTATGTGCAATTAGAATCAAGATATATGGAGAACTAGTGAAGGTTTTCAGGACCTCATAATTGATGAAACCCCTTACTCTTCATGATAGTGGTGTTTTAGATGCAACATTGGTTGGATAAGGAAACGAAAAACACGTTCTTGATGACGGCGTGGGCTATATGGACCATCCGCATCTTGCGCGCGCTTGTTTCAGAATGGGCACCTATCTTCAGCGTAGGTTCTGATAGGCTTCTTCAACCAATGAGTTGCAAGGCGGATAGTAAGGAGAAATTATCGGGTTCAGTGCGTGGTATAAGATATTAATCATTTGTTACTTTCGTTTGCTTGTAGTATTTGTTCTCATGTTAAGCGTGGGGTAATACTGTTACTCCTCATTGTGCTAAATATCGATGCTTAACTTTTTCACCATGCTTAGAGTTGGCAATTCGGGCCGTGGGATGGCGGGCAGCACGACACGGCACGACGAGTTCTTCGAGGCGGCACGGCCCGACACGACCGTGCTTCAGGCGGGCTCCGACGCGATTTTCTTCAAATCGATCTTCGTGCCCAGGCACGACACGGCCCGGGAATTTGCACGAGTACAAAAAATATGGCAATTATAATAGTAATTATAAAACAATTTTATAGCAATTTATTATTTATTAAATAAAAAGTACTAAAAATATAGCAATTATAAAACATTTTTTTAAAAAGAATAAAAAATAAAATAAACTTATGGCACATGGGTCGGGCCACGTGCCAAGCACGGCCCGAGCACGAAACTGGGTGTGCCAGGAGCGGGGCGCGGCGGGGGTTCGGGTCAGTGGGTCAGGCACGGCACAGCACGGTCAGCCCAATATCCATGCTTGGGTCGGGCCAATTTTGGAGGAAAGCACGATGGACCCAGCACGGCCCATTGCCAACTCTAGTCCATGCTCGCTCTTTGTGTTAATTTTTACGGACTAAAACAAATGCTCATTGTTGAACGCGTTACATTGATCAGAATACTTGACTAATAGTTGCATTATTCAACGATTTATACTCATAATCACGTTGAAGAAAAAAAAAATTGCAAAAAAAAAGTGTTGTAGCGAAATTGCTTGTTCAAGATTTAAAATATCTTTTTCTTTTTGTGGAAATTTAAAATTAAAATGAGCAACTTTAACCATAGTATAACTTATGTAGCGGGTAAATAGTAAATTTAATCGTAATTGGTAAAGTTGTTGAAGGTTTTGGGAAAAAAAGAAAAAATAGAGAAGGATGTAGGATGATAAAACGGTCTCGACATTGAGGAGATTGCACAGAAAAGAAAGTGAAAAAGGGGTTGCGGGGTTGTGGTTAGATATGGGGAGACAAAAGCTATGATGTTAGCCGCCTTCCTAATATGGTACGACTGACATCCTTGTTTACTAGTACAGTATGTAGCTTAGTTTCTTTGCTTCCTTGCCCTTTAGCACGCCTTCCGACAGCTACCTGACAATAGACAACCCTTTTACTCTCTTTTTCATTCTCATTCAAAGACATTCATCCTTAATCTCTGATTATTATTATTATTATTATTTGTGTTAATTTAATTATGTCTCCAGTCATGCCTGCCTATATATATATATATATAATAAGCTCATTATATATGCATCATCATTCATACAATCATCTATCTATCTATTTCATTGATTGAATTATTTCATACTTGATCATCTCAATCATTTCATTCCCTTAATTATATATATATTTATTATTAGATAGCAGCAGAGAATGCAATACCACCAGCAGATGCATCAAGAGGCAGCAACGTGGGGTTACTACATGGGAGTTCCTATCAATATGAGGGTGGTGGACCCACTTGAAAGGGTGGCTCGTCTGGCTTCCGAGAGTGCTGTCGTCATATTCAGTGTGAGCAGCTGTTGCATGTGTCATGCTGTCAAGAGGCTCTTTTGTGGGATGGGTGTCAATCCTACTGTCCACGAGCTTGATCATGATCCACGTGGCAATGAAATGGAGAGGGCTCTCATGAGGCTGCTAGGCCTTCCCGCTTCACCGTCTGTTCCGGTCGTCTTCATTGGTGGCAAGCTTGTTGGTGCCATGGATCGTGTTATGGCTTCCCATATTAATGGCTCCCTTGTTCCTCTTCTTAAGGAGGCTGGTGCTCTTTGGCTTTAAACTACAACAACCATTACACACCCTTCTTGTCTCTTCTCTATTATTAGGCTTTACTTTCTCTTGGATCTAATGTATGTTTGTCTTCTAATTTCAAATCAAATGAAATATTATCTATTCCCTGACTTATGATGGAGTATTTATTATCATCAACAGATTAAAAGTGTATCGTGTGTTACAATGCATTCAAACTACCTACTAAAGGAGAACTAATGCTCCAACTATTAGCAATGTTTCTTTCTACCCTGAAACTGAAAGCCACATGCAGCACATGAAATGTCACTCAAATCTGTGTGTAGGAAGTAGGAACCATACTTTATATAATCACAAAATCATCCAACAATTTACTGCATGCATACCTCACATTCTCTCATCTCTTGGTCAATGTCCACCCCATTTAATATACATCCAACAATTTCGCCAACTTTCAAATTAAGCTACCAATCTACTACTAGTAACTCAACGACTTAAGCAAAAAACTAACCCCTTCTAAAGGAATTCCAAGAAAGAACCAAAAGAGATTCAAAGAGAAGAGGATATCAGTTGGCATAACAAAATATGTAAAACATTCTGCAAACACAATGGTGCGGTACTACATCCAATTAATCACTATCCATACAATGGTGTCCATTAAACAGACTTAGACTTGTTGAAATCCCAGAAAATAGGTTTTTATCCAAATCAACGGACATCACATCACCAGTAGCAAATCAAGACAAAACCCTCACAATATAATCAATCTGTATAGTCCAGGTTTTATCTTCCTCCTCGGTAGAAACAGGTGGAATTCGACTCAAATGAACACCCTTACAAAAAACACTTTCCGAGTAGGTTGGGCAGATAAAAGCACAAATTCTCATTGAAGACGGATATTGTCTCTCTCACAAAATGCAAATGTGTGTGTGTGTCATGAAATTCTTATGTACATAATCACAGTTATCATCATTCATCAGTTGAATTTCCATTACAGATGGTTGCAGGCATATAATGCGAGATATTCAGAGAGAATAATGATCAACAAGAGAATGAATAAAAGCAATATAGAATTATTACATTACATATATTTTATATATATATATATATATATAAGAGAGAGATTTTAGAGTTTGATTATGATAATAGAAATAAAAAGAGAAAAAGGGAATAAAATTAGGCAGCAGCAAGTTGAATATCAGAGAGATCGAGTTGATCAGCAATCTCGGTGAGCTGTGTCTTGACACTGAAATCAACCAACTTAGAAGCACCATTACCGTACCTGACAGTGAAGCCGGCAACAAGGGTAGGATCAATGAGGGTCTTAATGCGGACATTCTTAGCACCAGTCAATTTCTGGACACCCTTGGCAATCTGAGCCAAGTGATCATTGTCCAGGTTAACCACTGAAGTTACGACTGCCATTTCAGTTTCAGTTATGAGATTGTAAACCCTCTCAAACTCCTTCACAATGTCCTTCACCAGCTCTATGCGGTTCATGTCCACCAATATGTTTAAGAAGTTTGCAGTGTGTGGTTGGAGTTGAGCAGATTCTACTATCTCATCAAGCACTGAACGCTTCTCAATCGTCCCTATCACTGGGCTTGAAAAGAAGCTGTATACCTGCTTCGAGTTTACACAAACACACACCATTAATTAATCAATTCAATTCAATTAATCAATTCAATTAATCAATTAATCAATTCAATCAATTCAATTCAATTAATCAATTCAATTCAATAAAGTTACATACATCAGCATCTGTGAAAATCTTCTCGATCTTGGCGACATCGTCACTGGTGGCAGGGAGAGTGCCGGTGGAGTTGGCGACGTCAGCGAGGGCGGTGGCGTAACGTCCGGCGCAAGTATCGTACATGCGAGCACCGAGAGCACCACGGGAGGAGTTAGAGGTGCGGGAGAGGATGGTGAGTCGGAGGGGATTGAAGGTGGCGGAAGAGGAGGATGACACTGAAACAGAGGTCAATGCTGCTGAAACTCGTGTACTAGTACTAATACTAGTACTTGTTGATGATTTCAGAGTTACTATACTCTGCAACGCCGCCGCTGCTGCTGCCGCCATTGTATTATCACTAAAATCAAGATTCAAGGATAATGAATCAAGGATAATGAATGTATGAATGAATGAAATGGACAAGTTGTTATCCTTATTGGATGGATGGATGGATGTCTTTGTTTTGGGCCTCACATTTACGGACCGATAAAACTTCCAAGGATGATAGCTCACTCAGTGTGTGGTGCTCATTATTTTCGACTACTTCTCACGTTTTAACTCTTTTATAACACCGTCTTATATTATGGCTTAAACTCTTGAGATTTCATTTTAACACCACCCTATTTATTCAAATTTATTTAAACCAACATATTCAATTATTTCAACAGTTTCACATATGGGTATGGAATCACATGGATACTAACTAACTATACAGACTAAACTCAACTAGTTGAACAAATATCAATGCCTGAATCAATGCTTCTTTACATTCCCTAACCTATGTCTCTACTTCGCCTACTCCTCAACTTAATTACCAAATCTACTACTCGTAGTAATACACTATCATCTTTCGCTTTTCCGCTTTCCTCTGTCCTCCTCCTCTCATCTCTTGGTTTTCTCAAGCAACTCGTCCATCGTTCTAGAAGCATCCTATATCAACACAAAATAATATACAGTTACAACAAATTCGGCTAAAGGAATTTATACCGCTAGCTACTCAACCAACTCACTAACCCTTAGACGCTTCCTTAAATCTTCTGCTTCAGCATCCCGTCGTTCTCTTTCCTCTGCGAATATCTCTATTAGAGTTTCCTGCTCTTTCTCCATTTCTTCAATCTTCTTGTTTGCCTCCTCAAGCTATACATCACATACCATGCAGCCTCTCATTACCATTGTCATTACACTCCCACTTAATAGTTAACAAGACTCTTTAATATTGAGACTTAAGGCTACAACATTCATGATTTACGAAATGGTATGTAGCCACTTTTTTAGCATAAATAAACACGATTGAATACAATTCCCAAATATGTGCAAATGGTGACCCCTTTTGTTTGACACATACTTACTTTGCTTTCAAGTGATTTGCACTTCTCCCTCTCCACTTCTACTTGTCCCTGCAAATCATCTTCCTTGCTTGCTTTTTTAGGATCGTGTAGCCTGTAAACAAAGTAGCGGAGTCATTCTAATAGTAGTCAATGAAAACAAGAGGGAAAATAATGTTTGATAATTGTTCCCATCATAGACCAAGGAAAACCGTATACCTTTTCTTCAATTCAAGGTTCTCTTTTGCCAACTTGGCTACTATTATATCACCTTGTATATCCTCCTTTTCTGACTGAAAGCTATTGAGTTTACCATTTCTCTTTACTGAATGTGATGTATTCGACGTAGCATTGCTTTTCTCTAACTCACAGGTATGCAGATTATCATTCGCTTCAGATCTTGAAAACTAGAAGTGCACCAAATTGTGAATAAATAAAGAAAGCAAATTATTTCATCAAGCTTATAGTCATATGCATACAATTAGCAAAAATTATCCACTAAACCGCCTTACAACAAAATCAGTGTAATAAAATTACTAAAAGGCAGCTATGAGTTTATTATAACTAATCGTCATGTTGTAAATAATTGTAGGTACGATGACCTTACGATCTCACCTGACACTTAAGAGGGTTTGAAGAGCATACCTTAGTGGTCGAGTGGCTCAGTGGTCTTGAAGTTGGTGTCTCAAAGTGCGCACTTTTGGTATCATCTTTATTTGAATCTTTCTTATGCACTTTTCCATTGGAAGTGTTACTGTTAGTTGATACAGGGAGGGGCGTTTCCAAAGCTGTTTTGTTCAATGCTCTCCGGGGTGCATAACCAATCAAATGGCAGTTATCACGCCTAAGAAAAGAGGGTATTCCAGGAACATTTAAAAAGTCATTCAACACTATCTGAACCTACGTTTCCCGACTCAACTTAGTAGTATCAAACACAAGTGTCTTACAAAAAGGACTCGTGTTTGTGGCCTGGAATAAAGTGCCAGATGTCAAAAGTGAAGATCAGGAAAAAAAAAATATCACAAACCAGTAAGCTTTCTGCAAAGCAATTAGACGCGCTTCAAGTCTAGAAAGAGCAGTGGTTCTCTCAAAACCCTGCTTGTCATGGGCCGGTTCCACAAAATCCGCTTCCAACAGACCTATGACTCCCCGACCATCACTTCCCGCAGAATTCCACACTCTCCAAAATGGCTGATTAAACATGGAAGGAAACATCATTGGTATGGTATAAAATGCTGTCAAGGTTTTAAACTATACCCTTGAAAAAATACAAAATTTTCATAGAAGATTTGATTCATAGATATGGTCAGACTGTATCTCTTTGAAAATAAATGAGAAAGTGTTCGTTAAGAAGAGGCATTGGAATGCACGAAAAATGGAGCTGGAGAAAATAAACCTTAATTAGCCGGTTTTTATGGTAAACATTGAAACCTTGAATGTCAATATGATCTTCTGCATCTTTAACAAATCCTAAAGTCACCAAAACTTGCATCTGAAAACACAACACGGAGTAAGTTAAATCCTCTAGTCAGCAGCTAACAGAGACAGAACAAATATAGAAGTAGGTTGGTACATTTTTGGAAGAAACAATAGGATTCTTGACAATGCCATCAGTGATGGGCACAGGTCTGTACTGAACTTCCTTAGCGTACACCATATCATTCGCCAAGTTATGGTGTTCCACATACTTCCCCCGCAGCATAATCCGAAATCCTCGTGGAAGTCTGAGATACAGAATCGATGCATAACTCTGCCACATACCCCAATTTTTAAGGAAAATTAATGACAACTTCTCCGTATGCAATTCCTTAGTAAAGTTATCAAAAAAATATAGGTTACCCTTAGTGAATGCTGAAATGTTAAGAAATGCCTAGAATTAGGATACTTTCTTGCCATGGCTATTTTTTTCTCATCTCTATTGACTCCTCGAATTTGAATATCCTGTTATCATAAAGACTTGTTGGACTGTCATCGTCATCATCATAATAACTGGAAGTTATTTTACACAGAAATTCTTGAAAACATACGTGAGGATCTGTATCAAAATCCAGCTCCAATTGTTGCATGTCATCCTCCCATAGATTGTATATGATGATTCGGGTCCCTTGATTATCTATGTAATTAAACTACACAGACAAGCAAATTTATTCAAAACAAATTTGCAGAAAATTTGAAATATTACACTCCAATTCGCGTCACCATATATATATTTATACGTAGTAGATAAGAGGTGCTCCATATTAAAGAAGGAGAAATAAACCTGCTTAAGAAGCTCTTCTTCAGTAGAGTATGGCGACCATTCAGTAATGGTATCCAAATTTAGATGCCAATCATTTAAGGAAGACCTAACCATCTTGGTCCAACCATGCCCCTTCTTCTCATAATCGACCTTGTTTAAAAGGTCACGAATAAACAATTGTCCATGTTAGAAAAGTGTCTCGTATGTTGGCATTTCTATACAAACATCAAAGGATGATACAAATATGCTGGTCATTACCATGGGAACAACGGTGTCTTCCTTTCTAGTGCTTTTCAAAAAAGTGTAGGATAGCATCCCTATACTTCTCGTAGGGCTGCAAAAATAACGTACAAGGTTCCTTAGGGCTTTATGATGATGATGAGCATTCATATTTAGAACTTAAAAGGGTGGTTTATTTAAGAAAATTGGTATTCATCATCAGAGACTCAGAGTGGTAGCCTAAATATATATAAAGGCAGTGAGAATGAGTGGATTGTAAGGAAAGAGAATGAAGAATAAAGAAGAGTTGCAAACCATGTCCCGTCCTTGGGTTTAGTAGATGAAAATACAATAACATCAGCACCTAGTCTCATCGTACTTGTCTTGAATCCATTCCCATCTGCGTTGATGGTAGAATATTATTCGTAGATGATTGATTAATTAGAATGCAAAAGCATGGCAACAGATGACATACATACATTGACCAATAGTGTTTGGAAGTTTGCTCTTTGATGAATAACCAAGAGACATGCAATTTCGCATTTGATCAGGCCTCATTCCACCTCCGTTATCTGCAATAATAGTATTAATGATAATAATATTATTATTATTAAGTTAACATCAATAAATAATACTCCAGTAGGAAGCTAGTTTGTACCTTGAAGTAGCAAGGTCTTAAAGTGATGTTGATCTTGTGTTAGAGCTAGTTTCTTGTTCAGAAGCACATCAACAATTACATAAGTAGCTCCATTAGAAACCTCGTCGAGAGCATTGTCAAGAAGTTCTGCAAAAGCTGGATGGATGCATGCAATAGAGGAGAGCAAGGGAATATTAAATTTGAAAAAGACAAGATGAATGAAATTGATGATAATTGAGTTGTAATTAGTTAGTAGTAATTAGAAACCTCCCAATGCCCACTTGTGACTGGTTGCATTTGAATGTAAGAACCTTGGGTGGACACGGGCATGATCCATACCACTTGTACCTGATGAAATATTCATATACACTATACTTAAAACTTGTTTCTAGGGCTTTGATTATATAGTACTTGTATTAATAATAATGCAGCATTCATTATTAAAGGATCGGAGTGCATCACATCATCAATTCATCATCATCCAATCATTCATTCATTCCTAATTCGTCCTAATTGTGTTATTCCTAATTGTAGAAACTAAAAGTATAGTAACAACAACGCCGCCATTCCTGGACTTTAAAAGGATATACTAACAAGAGCATGCATCAATCAATCAATTAATTAATTAATTAATAAATAATAATAATAATAATAATGGGAAGTAATCTTGCATTAATACATTATATACGGAGTAGATGTGACAATCAATCAAATATTCAAATTAGAAAAGAAAGAAAGAAAGAAAGATTAGATACCGGAAGAAGAAGAAAAGGAAGAAGAAGAAAGGGGATGATGAAGACCCTCATAATCACCAGCCTTCCAAAACTGCTTCGAACTACTGCTGCTGGGCAACACTGACGACGTCGTCGTCGTTTCGTTGTTATTATTACTGTTACTAACTTCCACCTCAAACTTCACCCTTTTGCTATTATTATTATTATTATTATTATTATTATTATTATTATCAGAAGAAACTAAGCTTGGTCTTTTTCCGATGGAACTACGAACGGCGTCGCCGGATTCACGTTCACTGCTTCCAATAATCGCCATCTTTATTTAATTTAATTGAATTGGGGAATCAAATAAAATCAAAGTTAGTAGTATTAGTATAATCTTCTTGCTAGATAGGTCGGTGTTTCCTTTTTGTGAATAACTGAATAACCAAGTTTTAAAAGTTGCGTCAAACTCTCTGTGTATATATATATATCGTCAACGTGTAAGGTAGTGCCGTAGTGGTCATGTGGTTTGTGTGTGTGGGACATATATTAAGCCCGCCAAAATATAGCGCTCCACCATTCCACCACTTCTTACTCATTTGGCGGTTACTACATCCTACTAATCATCATTATATATATAAAAGAATCTTGTAAAACCGCTGAGGTGGCACAATCTCCTTTGAGAATTAAGGTAATGCAACCCTCACATTCAACCTCACAAAATCAGTTTTGTTTGAGCCAATCACGGTTTTGCAATATGGCCACATCAGCAAAAAAAAAAAAAAACAAAGTCCAATTAAATGTGGCGTACTTTTAACCTATTCCTTTGTCATTCTCTACTACCATGAACATTTAGTAGAAAAAGAAAAACAGTCAATTCTCTTTCTATCAATATACAATTTCCTAAGCTGGCGTGCTTCAATGTCCAATATAATTCATCTCTATCTAGATTACAACTTACCAGGTAAATCCATTTTCCAAACAACAAGACTCATTCAAAATAAATTTCAAACACTTTCGCAATTCAGATCATCATCCTCAACCTTTCCCTGACTTCTCACCATTATTAATCCCACTAAATCTATTCTTTCACCCTCTTCTCAAAACTAATAATTTCAACAATTGGTCTCCCTTGTGACGGGTTACCATTTGTGACGGATATTTTGTGAGATAAAATGGTAACAAAATGGGTTAGTGGAGAAAGGGGACCACATGAATAGTGTTGCAGAGAGAGAAAAAGTGGGTACATTGTGAGGTAAAATGGTATCCGTCTTCAGCTTGTGATGAATATGTCATGTCTTCAATGAGAATTTGTGTAATTTCAATTCACAAGAATCTCTATTACTCTCCAACTTCCAGATCTCCAACAATCCACCCCCAAAAATTTTATTTTATGGAGTATAATCCATCAAGATTAACACATTCGAGTGAGCAGTGACCCGTCATAAGCAGGTAATTGAAAAAATGTGTGCTTATTGAAGGGTTTTGTTATCAAACACACAAATCTAATCTTCTCAAAACAAAATTTCAATTCACAACCATCTATAATACTCTTCTCTCTGGGTTTCAATTTACACCAAAAAAGAAGCGTGCTTCACCAAAAAGCCTATCACATCTTCCCTAACTGTCAGATCCCCAACAATCCACTCCCATACGCCGGCGATTATTACAAGATCGGTAGTGGCGTGTTTTTTACGGTCGGTGGTTTTCGCGAGTTTTACAACCTTCTTTTTCCCCCTTTTATTCAACTTATTTTTGGAATATAACATATTCTTAATAACACATAGTAACTCCATTGATTTTGTAATCTTTGGAAAATATAAGCATAATATACGATTTTGTATTCTTTGGAAAATATAGCATATGATGATGTTATTTTTTTCACATAGGGTTTAACACATGGTATTTCCTCTTGAATAAATTATCCGAAGACTCCGAACAGGTAATGTATCAAAATTCGATAATTTTTTATGTTTATATAACCAAACTTATTTGTTCCATTCTTAAACTAATGAGAATCCAACCTCTTATATTGGCAATATATGTCGATTTCTTTATCATGCAGTATAATTTGCACTATTGTATTTCAGGATCAAAATGATGCATTTGTGATTTGGGACGGCCTTGATATTTACTCCACTTCACCTATGGTTAGCCAGCTTAGCCTTCTTGATTTTAATTTAACACACAGTATCTGCATTGATTTTAACTAGAATCCAACTTTTTTTTTTTGTACTATTGTGTTTAGGGTCTTTCTTTGTAAATACAGTCAGTATTTTCAGGAAGATGATACAGATACACATAGTGTACAAAAAATTTGTACACAAACCAATGGTGGCTTGACACGTGGCTAACCGTGGTAAATTAGGTTAGATTAGTTTAGGGCTAGGTTAGTCATTTTACATATATAGTTAATTAGTTAACTACACTTAGTTAACATTATTTATGGTTATGTTTGTTATATTTGATTTAGTTTTCTAAATTTTCAATTTAGTTTTCTTTATTTTCGTAAACATTATGAGAATTTATTCACCATTTTTTATGGTTGCATAATTTTTCGAAAAACCCCTAATTATTGGAACCCTAATTTTTATCCGAATAATCAATTATTGGAACCCTAATGTTAAATTGATTTAGTTTTCTAAATTTGTACACCTAGTGTTAAATTGATTAATATTTCATATACAATAATCAAAATCGAAATACCATCCCTAATTCAATTCGTGATTTTTTTTTTGAACTTGAATGCGATTTGATGAACCCTAATTCGTCAATAGGTGCAAAAATTTAGCACTAATTCGAGTAATCAAATGATTATGAACCGTAATTAAATAGGTGAAATTGATCTAGTATGTAATTTGATATTTGTTATCATTAATGATTGATGAACCCTAATTCGTGATGAACCCTAATTCGTGCAATTTGGGGGAAAAAAAGTAGTAAAAAGAATACAAAAACCAAAAAATGTTGTTAATAAGAATCGAACACGAGATGCATTGTGCATTAGAAGGGTGTTTAACCTTTTAAGCAAGGGGTATCAAAGACATCTAATAATCAATTTTATTTTATTATATAGTGTTAAATAATCTTAATTCATAAAATAGTCAAATTTTCCTATTATATTGCCCTAAATATTCGCCTTTTATTGTTTCCTTTTATGTTTTATTTTCATATTATATTTTTTTTGGTAACTAAATGATTATAAGAATCTTTTATTTGATACAATTAAATTTATTTATTTAAATTTATTCTTAAATCATACGAGTATAATTTTGAATACCGTATTCTAAATCATATCTTTTTGTTGAGATTTTTTTGGTATAATTATTTTTATTTTCTCCTATCAACGTTGAAGTATTAACAGTAAAACAAAGAGATATTTTTTTTTAAGAAAAACACAAGCATTAGTAATTGAAGATGAATTTTGATCTTAATTTTCCTGGGGAAGATGATGAGCTTGATCTTAATGTGCCTTTGCCTTGGGAAGACGATCTTGACAATATCAGTTTAGAAGATGTTCATAATAACGTTGAAGATCAACAGACGGGATGATCAAGAGGACATTGTTAATAACGTCGAAGTTCAACTGGATGAGGATGATCAAGAGGAGGTTGTTAGCTTTGACAACTTTAGCTTAGATGATTTTTTATATGATGACGGTGTTGATGGTGAACCTATCAACATTGGAGATGACTACAACCATGATGATGACGTCAACGATGAGGGTGACGTCAATGACAACGATGATCGTCGTCGAAAATGAGGTAGATGAGTTGCATGAACCTCCTGTTGTTGAAGGGGGTATGTGCGAAGGTCGCTAAGTTCCTAAAAAGCGGATACACCGACAATGTTGAACTTGACCCTCCGACACAAGGAATGCATTTTGCTAATGGTGATGAGCTTGGTGCATATTGTTACCAATATGCCTATAATCAAGGCTTTCAATTTTATATCAGGACTAGCAAACTATTGGAATGCTATTCAGAAAAAGGGGTAAAGCGATATGGTGTGGGAAAGAGCGAGCCTCGTTTCTACATGTATAAACGAGTCAGATTATGTTGCACAAGAGCGGCTAAACCACGGAAAAAGAACATTGACGTCTCCTCATTTAAGCCATGCGAATGTGTCGTAGAAGCCACTTTACTTGATGATTTCATGGTCATCAAGAAGGTTATATTGGACCACAATCATGATGATCTCAATCCTAAAAATAGTCGACATATGGTCGGATATAGGGTATGGGATGCATATTTTAAGAGACGAGCCATGATGAATGATGAAGCCGGTATCCCAATTGCTAAAAACTTTAACACCTTGGTCAGAGAAGTCGGTGGTCACGCGAATTTAATGGGTCATTGAGCGTGATTTGAGGAACATGCTCAATCAAGAACGACGACGCTTTAGAATTCAAGGTGATGCTAACGCTCTTGAAGAAAGATTTATTAAGTTGAAAGAAATCGATCCCGATTTTTACTATGCAATCCAGACGGATTCAAAAGGGATGTTGGTTAATGTATTTTGGGCCGATGGACGTTGCAGGGCTATGGCAAAGGTATTTGGTGATGCGATTTCATATGACGCTACGTTCCTTTGTAACAGGTAACATTATCATCCCCGTTAATTTCTTTTATTCCACCTAATTTTTTGACAAATTTTATCAGTCGTAAATTGATGATTCGTAATTAAAATCGTGTTGTACAAGTATAGCTGGGTATGACTAGTATGAGACCTATTTAACAGTTACCTATTTGAAATAAAATTGATATTAGAGCTAACAATTGAATTCTCGCCTTTTCTTTTTTGTTAAATTGATTAGACGTAGGAATGAATAGGTTTTTTATTCGAAATACTCTATTTTAATTTATGAATAGTTTTAGGAAATGGTTATTTTGGAAAATAAATGTTAGTTTGGTAAATAGTTATGTTTAAATTGCAGGTACAAAATGCCGTTTACTCCGTTTGTTGGTGTAAATCATCACGGTAGTACTGTTGTACTTGCATCCGCTTTGATTTCACACGAGGACGCCGTAAGCTTTACTTGGGTGTTTAGGAGATGGTTAGACTGTATGGGTAGACCTCCTTCAGTTATAATCACCGATCAATGTAGGGGGATTGGCTTGGCTGTGAAGACCGTATTTCCTAATGTGCCACACCGTTTGTGTCTTTGGCACATAATGCGAAATGGTTTTAAGAATTTGGGGAACTTTGCTAGGTTCCGTGAAATTAAGCCTGACCTAAGGGATGTGGTCTATGAGAGTAAGGACATCGATGATTTTGAGGCATCTTGGCAAATTTTTGTCGATAAATATGGGATACGAGGGAATAGCTGGATCAAGGAGATGTATGAAAAAAGGGATTCATGGGTTCCGTTGTATTGGAGGCACATGTTTTGCGCAGGTATGTCATCCACACAAAGAAGTGAGCAGACGAACAGATTCTTCAAGAATTATGTTAATCCGCAAACAACTTTGTTCGCATTCCTAGGCAACTACGAAAATGCCCTACGAGTGAAGGTCGAGGAGGAAGAACGATTAAACTTTGCTTGCACCAATAAACCGTCTTCGTACGATAAGAGTTTAATCGTTGAGGAAGTCTTCCAAAGAGCTTATACTAATAAGATGTTCGCGAAGGTAAAAAAAGAGGTGTACGCCCTTATACACATTAATGCTTCTAGTGAAATGAATATCGGGCAATTCTCTTCTTTTGTTGTAACCGAGGAGGTGAAACATCCGTTTTGGGCTCCACGGGATAAGAACTATAATGTCACAATCAACACGGGTACGGGTGAGTATAATTGTAGTTGTCAACGTTTTGAATTCCGAGGAATTTTATGTAGGCATATTATCCGTGCTATGTTGCTGAAGAAAGTGCAGTTAATTCCTGATAAGTACATTTTGCCTCGGTTTCGAAAGGATTTGGTTAGAGGTTATGAGCATCTTCAGGTTGGCTACCACACACCTGGTGAGTCGGAACGCCTTAGGCGTTCACTTGGGGTGACATTGAGGAACGACTACATATTCTGGCTAGCATTACAATCCGATGATGCTTTCGCCATATATGATAGAGATACATCGAAGATGGTGAAAGAAATGGAAGCAACGGTTGGCATTCAGACCCTCAACGACATGGGTGCAGGTTGTGAAGTTAATCGGTTGTGGGGGAAAAGGAGACTACAACGGAAGGAAGACAATCGGCGTTACACATGGAAATGCGACTCCACGTAGAGAAGGCGGGTTGCAAGACCCCGTTGATAAGAGAGGAACGGGTAGAGCTCCTAGGCCTAGACAAATTACAGTTAGGAGGGCTTTAAACGTCGACGAGGCAGGTCCGTCACAACCTACGCCGAGAAGGAGGAGGGCGTTAAACCTCGACGAGGCAGGTCCGTCACAACCTACGCCGAGAAGGAGGAGGGCTTTAAACCTCAACGAGGCAGGTCCGTCACAACCTACGCCGAGAAGGAGGAGGGCTACTAGAAGCACAGCTCGTAACACGCAGTAGATGACTCTTTAATTAAGTTTTAAGACGATTTTATTTCAATTGTTTTTTGTCAATTTTATTGAATTCATTTGGTTTATTTGAATAGTAGACAATGTTAATTAAGTCAGATTTGCAATTTATTCGAGTTGAGCAATTTTCGGTTAGTTTAGACGAATTAATTTAGTTTATTAATCAGTTTTGTCGAAATGTTATAAAGTTTTTTCAATTTGTCTATGAGTAATTGTAATTGCGTAATAGTTAGTGAAACGTAAAAAAGAATTAAAGTTAATTGTATACATAAACCTACGAGAAAGAATTAAAGTTAATTGTATACATAAACCTACGAGAAAGAATTAAAGTTAATTGTATACGTTTGTCGCGGGTTTGGTTTCAAGAATAATTATAAATCACTTTGCAATGTTAACATCAATCAGTTTGTGGTCTATTGGTCATGCTGTTGTCTTTTTTTGCAGGAAACCCGTGTTCAATTCCCATTAGATGCAATTTTTTTACCTTACACATAATTTTTTTGCAGGAAACCCGTGTTCAATTCCCCTTAGATGCAATTTTTTACCAATTAACCAATTACGATGATAAGACGGAAATTAAACGAATAACCATCACAACTTAAAGACGGAAATTAAAGAAGCGATTATAAGACGGAAATTAAACGAATAACCATCACAACTTAAAGACGGAAATTAAAGAAGCGATTATAAGACGGAAATTAAACGAATAACCATCACAACTTATGAAAATCCGATTACATTACCATAGGAAAATCATCGGATTACAAGTTACCAACATAATTACACAATCCGATTACATATTACAACCCACATATTTTACAATATCCGATTACATCATACTTGACTAGTACGATTACAACCCACATATTTTACAATAGGAAAAACTAGTTAATTTACACTAACATAGATCATGACCGATTAAGGGCAATATTTCGCCCCTTCACCATATTTGCCCTCCGCTTTTTTCTGCTCCGCTTCAACGCTTTTCCTTCTCTCAGCCCATCCATACGCCCACAACTTACAAGTACGGGTCATATGTATTCTCTGCCATGCACCACTCCTAGGAAATATGTACCCCGACATGAGGTCCATGCATGCGGCAACCTTGAAGGCGGATTTTTCCTCATCCGTGCCTTTAATTGTTGGTGCTACGGTCATGTCCCGAATAACACCGGGTATTGGGTAAACTCTTCTAGGCGGTGGTTGCATCCATCGCCAGTCGGGGTCACGATGATCTTCCATAGGGTTTTTTTTTTTAAAAGAAAAAGGGGAAGTTGAAGTGGTATAAGATAGAGATTAATGAATGATGAAGGGTAGGTTGGGTGATAATGAATGAGAGGTTAGTTACATTTATAGTGAATAATTGTGTCTAGTGACTTCTAATAGCATTTTAATAAACGGGTTAAAAAAACGGGTTAAATTAACGGGTTAAAAAAACGGGTTAAATTAACGGGTTAAAAAAACGGGTTAAATTAACGGGTTAAAAAAAAACGGGTTAAAAAAACAGGTTAAATCGAGTTAAAGTAGTAAACGGGTTAATTTCAGTCATTAAATTGATCGAGTTACGCTAAATTGGTTTATTTTTTAACACAGAAAAAAGGGAAAGTAAACGGGTATGTAAACGGGTATGTAAACGGGTTTGTGACCGGGTATGTAAACGGGTTTGTGAACACAATTCAGACAAAAATTGACAAAATTAGTAAGTCATATTCAGTCAAACGGGTTAAAATTAAAAACGGGTTTAATGACTGAAATTAACCCGTCATATAAAAACGGGTTCAAAACCGTGGTTGGCATAACGGGTTAATGATGACTTACCATTGATTAAGGAAAACGTGATTACTTTCATTGTGATACGGTTTTTATTATTTTCGTAAACTCGAATCACAATGCTAATGAACCAATCAACCATTACGCTGCCCAATGACTAAGATTGATCATTATCTTCACAAGATAATGATTACCCTTGCATCTCCATACTCAACCTAAGTCAAAGTGCATGTGATGATTATGTTCATCTCCATACTCAACCATTTACACTTGGTAAACAACATGCAAAATCGAAATTGAACTTTAATTAACGGGATTACAAGCGACAATGAACGATTATAAGCAAATTACAACCATCAGATTAAATCGAAATATTACATAAAATCGTAATTTAACAAAATTGAACATAAAATTGAAATTGAACATAAAATTGAAATTGAACATAAAATCGAAATTGAAAGTGAAGTTTAAATCGAAAATACCATCCGATTAATCTGATTAAAAGACGGAAAACCATCAGATTATGCCAATTACAACCAATTTACATCCAATTACAACCAATTTACAACCCTAAATACGAGACTAGACGGCATATTATACAACCCGTTTACATCAATTACCCTTGCATGCAACATTAGATTGATCATTATCTACCAAAACCAAATCCTATTGCATGCAATCAAATTGGGCCGATTTTTTACCAAAATGAAATCCGATTGCATGCAAACGGATTACAGTTTTCGTACTAATAATTAAAACGCAACTAAAGGATAACCTAATATACGATTTTATATAATTAAAAACCTATTTTACATAACCCATTGCTAGTATAACCATCCATGGCCTCATGCAAGTCCATGTTTCTTTCGGAACTTCTGGTCTTGGTACTCTGCCCATCCACGGCCCCATGCCTTGCAAACCGCTACTAGTGAACCACGATCCCACGAGTAACACCTTGGAATGATTTCGTGCACAACCAAATCGTTGCATGCAAAGAACTTGAAATTGTGCGGTATTCCGTGGGTAGAACCAATATCGACGAGTAAGACGATCCCATGAGATCTTTAATGGCTTTTGGTAGAGGAGGACGATAAGGGGCAGGACAGTAGATTGCCCAATTAAGTTCCCCTTGGTTAGCCATTGATTTTGATGAGATGGTTGTGAGAAAAAAAAATTAGGGTTAAGGAGAGGGTTTTTTAGGGAGGAAAAGTTGAAGGGGGGATATGGTAGAGGTCTAGAGGAGGACGATACTGGGAAAGAAGGAAGTTGAAGGGGGGATATGGTTAGATTTATAGGAAAACCCATTTTTACCTTTTTTTTTTTCTTTTACGTTTAACTTGTTTTTTTTTTACGTTTAACTTGTTATTAAGCTAAAAATTAAAAACAATAAGCTAAATTATTTTGACATAAAATAGAGATATTGTACCAAAAAAAAAAAAAAAAAAAAAAAAAAAAAAAAAAAACCCCAAACCCTAGAAACCCTAACCCCTAAAACAAATTCCTTGAAACCCTAATCCCTAAAACTAAACCCTAAACAAAGATATGATCAATATAGCTCCGTAATTACGTTTTAACATGAAATAGTTAAAATAAGCTATGATCGTAAGTAGTTAGTGGCTAATTACATGGAATGTCGATAGTAAGCTATAATCGTAACTAGTTAGTGCTAATTACATAAAATGTCGATAGTGAGCTATAATTGAACTAGTTAGTGGCTAATTTACGTAAAATGTCGATAGTAAGCTATAATCGGAACAAGTTAGTTCCTAATTAACGTAAAATGTCGATAGTGAGCTATAATGGAACTAGTTAGTACATAATTACATAAAATGTCGATAGTGAGCTATAATCGGAACAAGTTAGTTCCTAATTTACGTAAAATGTCGATAGTGAGCTATAATGGAACTAGTTAGTACATAATTACATAAAATGTCGATAGTAAGCTATAATCGGAACAAGTTAGTTCCTAATTAACGAAAATTTCGATAGTGAGCTATAATGGAACTAGTTAGTACATAATTACATAAAATGTCGATAGTAAGCTATAATCGGAACAAGTTAGTTCCATATTTACGTAAAATTTCGATAGTAAGCTATAATCGAATCGAAACAAGTTAGTTGCTAATTTACGTAAATTGTCGATAGTAAGCTATAGTCGGACTAGTTAGCACATAATTACATAAAATGAATTATTAAGTAATTCCATACAATCAAACTTAGAAACCCTAAACCCTATATTATAAACCCTAAACCCTATATTCTAAACCCCAAACCCTATATTCTATACCCTAAACCCTATATTCTAAACCCTAAACCCTATATTCTATACCCTAAACCCTATATTCTATACCAAAACAAGTATATTCATTTTTGCGCCAACTGTGTGAAATTCAAATTTTTTTCCCAAACTTAATTTAAATTATTCAATTTTGCAGCAATGATGTTTGAATTTAGTCAAACTAATTAATTTTGCGCCAATGGTTTTAAATTTGGTAAATTAAAAAAAATCAAATAAATGTGTCTATGAAGAATCGAACACGGATTGGCGTACGCTATGCAATATTATCAGAAACCAGTTGAGCAATGGGTATCAGCACGATTACTAATCACATAAATTGAAATATAAACTACATCGAATTTGCGTTTTTATTGTTAGCAACATATATTTTCCGCTTTCTATTTGATTCACGCAATATTCTATCATCAAATCATTATTCTTAAATTTACATTTCAAATTTTATTCATAATAAAAAACTACATATTGCATATCTTTTCCGTTTTTAATTTTATTGTATCCTTCTATAATATATTCATTTCAAGATTTTAAATATTATATCAAGATATTTTGGCAAAAAATATAGGGATACGATTAGGAAACTAAATTTTGGGCCAAAATTTAGGGCATAAAATTAGGAAACTTTACTTAAGTTTCAGAAATCATATTATTTTGGGAGATCACATTTTAATTTATTAATTCAATTGATTTTCATTCAAATTATAATCAAATGCAAAAAAATAATCTCTTCTAATGCAACGCGGGTTCGAATCCTACAAAACACAACTATTTTTTTTTTCCATGACTATCCCTTTAGGACTTCTTATGCATCGTGGGTTCGAATCCTACAAAAACCACATTTTTTCCACCATGTCCATCACGTTAGGGTTTATCATTTCAAGTTACTTCACGATTTATTTCAAGTAGTTTAATTGCTTTTGAACCATATTTCGTTTAATTCGATTCGATGTTCACACATATTCTTAATTCAAACAAATAATTAAAAGGATATTGATGAAATGACTATCAAATTTATTTCAATTAAAATTTCTATAGCATAAACTGAATGAAATTCAAGAATACAAAACTAAACTTGCAAAACGTGTGAAATGACAAAATTAATAACCCTAAACTATAAAGAAACTAAAACTGGAGGCTTTTAATTGCGTGTGGCGGCATTCGATATCGATCCCTAGACCTCCATCCAAAATAGATAGGAGGAGGAGGTGTAGGTTGATCTCCATTATTGCCAAACTCATCCCGAACCTCTATTGCAAAGATCCGCAACAGTAGGCATGGGTAGATACTCCAAGTCACCTACTTGACGCCATTTAAGATGGTCATCGGGTAGAATTGGAGCCTTTTTCGCATTAAACTCCTCTTCATATATGTACTCGATATTTTGGCAAGGGACCCCATAAAGAGCTTTTTCAAATTCTTTTTGTGTAGTTATTTCCATCATTGCTTGAATGAACCGCCTTGTTTCCAAAACATCTTGTGCGCGACCTTTCTTCTCCTTTGCAAGTCGATGCTTCAACATACGATTTTGTAACATAAGTTTTGCAATTTTTTCATCTCGCTTATCCATTTCTAATTTAGGGTTAGTTTGATAAGGTTTTAGAATTTTTTGTGTATTATGGATGATCTGTGTGCAAGTTAAAATGTGAGCAAATGGTTGAACTTAAATACAATCCCAACTCAAAATTCCCTCCATTTTTTCCCTCCATTTTTTCCCTCCAAAATTTCCCTCCAAAAATAACAGCAAATCATACCCACGTTTAAGAGTTACCAAATCTTTAAGAATAAATTTACAATCCATTAAAAATATAAAATATAAGATTACACAATATAATAAAATTATTTTAGAATAAATTTAAATAAGTAAATGGTGTAGAAAATATTCCTTAAATAATTTATTTACAAAAATAAAGAATATGCATATAAATCAAAATGGCCGAAATTTAGGGCACCCAAATAGGCAACAATAATGACGGAATATTAATGCAATATATTAAGAAAGTTTGACTATTTTATATATTGACAGTATTTCAAACTATAAAATGCAATTATATTGTATAATTGACGTCCGATACCCCTTGCTTAATCAAGTTACGAGTATGCTTGCAAAAACTAACTTACCCAATTCTCATCAACGCGGGTTCGAACCCCAACACAACATTTTTTGTTTTTGTTTTTTTAAGCCTCAAATTTTCGACTAATTCCAAACCAATGAAATTCACACAGTCATTAAATTAGGTTTCATCATTCTTAATAGAACGATTTCAATTAGGGTTCATCATCAATTGAATAAACAATTTTTCTATTTATTTGCATTTTGGATTAGGGTTACATTCGAATTACTTATTTTAGGACGAAAACAATGAACAATTTCGATAAAATTGATATATCGATCCATTAATTTTATTAATTCAATTAAATTAGGGGGGAAATGTTATACGAAATTCAATTGTTTTGATCCCTAATTCAATTTAGGGATGAACCCTAATTTAGTCAGATGTCTAATTGAATTACGAAGCACGTTAATTTGATGCAAATAATTGTTTGATGCAAAAATTAATTATTTTGTAAACATTAATGGTTATTTTATAATAAATTAAGTATTTCATTTTTATGTAATTGCCTAAATATAAATGGAAACAAAATAAATGAAATAGGAATTAAAACTAACCATATAGTAGTTAACTACATATGCAAAATGACTAACCTAACCCTAAACCCATTTAACCTAATTTAGCATGGTTTGCCACGTGTCATGACCGTATTGGATGGTGTACAAAAAATTTGTACACCTAGTGTATCTGTAGCCTTTTCGGTATTTTCAGCTATATGTCACACATGCCAGATCCAATAGTTTGGACAATTAGCTTCAATTATTAAATGAGTTAACCACAAGACAAGGACTTAAATTTTGGCATTTTTTCCTGTTAAGGAAGTGTATTTCCAAATTTTCCAGTTAAGGAACTCCCATCCTTCTTCCGTTACATTGCCGTTAAAACCAAGGCAGCAAAAATTGTGTAAAATAATAGGCTTAATTTTTCTCTTTCCCACTCTACTTGAAGAACTATGGAGGAAGCATAGCATAGTATCAACTGATGATTGTGAGTTAGCTTCTACATGTCGGAGTAAGTAGACGACGATTTTCAGATTTTGGATTGAAATATGAAACTGAAAATTTTGGTATAGATGTAGTACGGTTTTAGTATTCGCATACCTGGTGCTCGACGAATAGCATAAATTCATTTGAAGCAACAATTTTTTTTTTGTAGATCATAATAAACTGATGAACAGCAAGTTAGTTTACCATGAGTAATTGAGGAAAAAAATTAGTTGTATGTCCTCTGAAAAGATCAGTACCAAACCTCATCAAATGTAAAGAAATTCTAGAGGTGAGGGCCATCCGGCCATGTATAGCTGCCGAAAATTTTTAAGTGAGGGAAATATGAGTGTGCTAGATAGTGAGGGCGCAAATCTAGCAAATTTCAGAAACTTCTGTGAATTCCGTCATCGGGTTGTTACGCAAATTCTGCCAATATTTCAATGTACTAATTTAAATAAGAGCCAACTTCAACTCATCAACTCTTGCTATATCCGTCTATAAAGAAAAGATGGGTCAAATACCCTTAAAGTGATGACGTTTTTGGCCCACCACGCAAGTTGTTGTTTTTCTTATGCGTAATGCCAGTATGTTCTTGGCGTCTTTAGTTATAGACGGATAGTTTGCCGTCTATAATGAGATTTTGTGCAACTTCAAACTCACTCCTTCTACCATTGATGAGTCCACTGTGTGATTCACTTCATAAGTCACTGAATTTGCTAGATAGTAGATACTTGATAGCAAAGGAGGGAATGCGATGGAGAGAAAGATGATCAGAAAAAGAACTGTATATTTTGATTTTACAAATCAAACAAATCTATTAACGGAAAAGATAACGGTGTTAGGCTAAAGTTTCTTAACTGTAAAGTTTTAAAGTTGAGCTCCTTATCTGGAAAAAAACTGATAGTATAGGTCTTTTTCTTTGGGTTAACTCATTATTAAATCATGGAATGGAACACAGAAAGTTGGTCACCGTCGCAATTTCAAAGTTTATCGACTGTTGAGTGATTTCTTAAATAATTGTATTGTGAAAGTAAATTCTCTTTTTTTCTCTTCAAAGACAAGATTTGAAAATTTCATATGGATACGTAAGATTTGGTATACTTGATGGGTGCCACTTCATTGCTATAAACTATAATGCTCAAAACATGAGTACCTTTTTTCCCCATTGTTATAACCTAAAATTTACTTGTGATTATTTTTTTTTTTTTGAGGAAAACACCCCGAAGGGTATTACTATATTAATGATAAATCATACGCCACCGCAGAGTCCGCAATAGGAGGTAACAAGTTCGACCACACAGTTTTACCATCTATCCTAGGCAAAATATGAGCTAAAGCATGGGCCACCGAGTTATTAATGCGACGCGTATGTGACCAAGTAACAGAATGAAAATTATAAGAAAGCGATAAAATGTCTTCAATGAGTAATAAAAACAAACTCCTCCCATTGCGATGCGCGTGCAGTGCTTCAACCACTTGAAGGCAGTCACTCTCCACCACTACCGTTTGATAACCGCGTAACTGTGCCTCTTGCAGACCGTCATGAACCGCCATTGCTTCCGTAACAGAATGAAAATTTACTTGTGATTATTAGTTTAGTTTATCTTAAAAATTACTAGAAATTCGCAATGTCTAATTATGATTATTTTTCATGCTTTATGTTGCTCCATTGTTATTGTGTGAATGTCTGTTATGCATTTGAAAATTTTTAAGATTTAAACTAATGGCGTGATTGTTATGGATTGATCTTTCGTTTGGTGGTTAACAGGCCTTCAGAGTATGAGCTACGGATTTTATTACTCCAATCTTATACGAATTATACTTTAAAAGCTCCTCCTAATTGGTGGCAACGGAAATGGAAATAAGACAAGTTTCAACTTGCTGATCGCTTAATATAATACGGCCAAGTTCATAGTTGTTATGAGTCAATACTTTTGTAAATTCTTTTCGGAAATAAGGTTCTAAATGCAATGTTTACTTACTTATTCTCCTCTTATTTAGTTACAAGTAACACAAAGTCATCTAAAATGTATCGAATTGTTTTGAATTTGATGTCCGTCTTAATCAGCTACTGAAAGCTTTAGCTGCTAAGGCGACACAAGTTGTGAGAGCTGTCATTGCTGTAAAAGTTGTGACTTAAGAGTGCCTTGGATTTGGTTGCATAGGATGACACCGGTAGTAGAAATAAGAACTAGAAGAAGACCAAGTTGAAAAAGCATGTGTGTCTTCAGCACTTTTATCATCAATACAACCCGATTGAATACATATATACATATAGAAAATTTCGTTAAATTCCTCCGCACACAGTGATAATGTTTGCCTTTGATACAAGCTAACTAATTCTTCGTGGCCTCTATATCATTCATTTATTAACATTTAAATTAAGTAATTCTTACCAAGAATAAAAAAAGGTGAACAAACAATTAAGATGGTATATCTAACATAAAGTGACTAATGAATGATTGATAGCTCGGAGTTTAGAGCGTCATTAAGTGATTCAAACCGTTTACCAGATCACTTAATTTATGTATTAATTTATATAGACGTATTAATATTTATTTATAATGAGCAGATAAATAGTGAATTCGTAATGTATTCATCTCACAATTTTAACAAATAATTTAGTTACTAAAATTTTTAAAACAACCCCGTGAATTTTCACGGGTGTTACACTAGTTAACCACTTTTTACTTACTATTACTACTCGCTATTCATTCATTCACTTAAGCCATATTTGATAAACGGCGAATTAATTTCAGCATAAGCAAATTGTAAAATCAGATTATAAATGATAGATGAAGGTTTGACTAGCATATTACAACTAGTATAATTAATTTGAGTGTTAGGTAATTGACAGATTATGATTAGTAGATTGTGAGTTTTCTTCGTAAAATGACGTAAACTTTCCTATTTTACAATATGTTAACCGATATGTTAGGGTAAGCAGTATATTGACCCCAAATATGTTGTTTTAATATGGTGTTTACCAAACATTAAAATTAGCATATTGTTGGTCAAACACGCTAAAACCCTTGAATATGCTCAAAATCGACCAATATGTCGTTTACCAAAGACCCCCTTAACCTAATGCTAAGCAGATCAAACCATCTTCAATCAATATAATACTTTAAAACCCTACTTTGTTTTTAAAATCGTGTAAAGTAAAATATGATCAAGTGTATTATAATTATACTATAAATCAATCAATATAACCAAGGGATTTCAATGTAATTAAATAAATCTATACAAATTAATTATACAAAATATTTTTAAATTGATATCGTTGTGTGATGGACCTGACTTCAATGTAAATATTATAATTATATAGCTAGGTTTTAGTTGAAGTATATATTTAGAGAACATCCGAATATGGTGATTTTCCTTAAAATAAACATGCACTACTATATCTATCTATATTATTAAAGGAAGCTTTTTTCGAGCGATTATAGAGACTCCAACTTTTGCGAACTACTTAAAAATAATTATTTAGTTAAAATATGTTTAAAGATAATTACAAATGAAAATATATTTAAAGATAACTACAAAAGATATAAAATTAAATTACAAAAGATATAAAATTGATTATCTGTTTGTGATAAACCAGTTGTACGCAAGTGTAGACCTAATCAACTTCTATTGTCATTTAGATCACATACTCACACCCAAACACTCCCACGCAAGATATTTTGTGTATATAAACCATGCAATGAATATATGGACTGCTCATAATGTTGGGTTTGTGCTTTGATTCTGTTAACCGCCGCTTCGAACGACTTGAACGGTATCCGTATCTGTTATTGGGTTAGGTATGTCTTGGGCCTTTATTAGGTCATTCTGTATTAGGTCTTAGAGAGTATTATATAAACTCTCTAAGCCTTTACCTAACAGTCATACCGTCTGAATCTGTAATCTGAAAACTCATCACATATCAATAAAACTCTCTCCCTTCGGCCCTGTGGACGTAGCTAACACACCGTTAGTGAACCACGTAAATCTGTGCGTTTGTCTCTTTATTGTTCTTTTATTAGTTCTTTCTTGCTTCTGTTATAACACATAATATCCCCTACTACTAAGAGAATAAAATTCTCTTAGTGTTTTCCCGCCAAGTGCTCCCTACTTTAATGGGTCTGCTTTATGGATTGAAAACACCACAATTACATTCTATGTTGAGCCCACTATTTAAAAATAATCTTTAACTTTTCTAATTAATAATCCTATATGAAAACAAATTGATTTTCCATTTATTGCCAAATTTATTACTAACATTCTAACGTATAACCAAAAAAATTCTGACGTTGATAATTAACAATCCTATATGGAAACAAATGGATTTCCCTTTGATTTGGCAGATCTCATTACTAACAATTCTAACATTAGAAACAAATTGATTTCCCTTTGATTTTTAAATCGTCTCTTTAAACGCGTAGTATATTATTTCTACCGTTTTTTTTTATAATGATAATAGGTCTTTTTAATTATAATTTACATCTAACTTAATTTCATAAATTAGTTCCCCTTAATGATTTAACATTATAGTATTATTATTAATAGTTTGAATAAGACTAACTTAGTTTCAACTATACTTTTACAGTAATAAACTTTATTTTTTTCCTCCTTGCTAATATTATATCTACTATATTATAACATTAACTTAAAAGTATCATATATTTTATGCCAAAAAGAATTTTATTGAATTCTCCTCTTTATAAATCTAATCTTAAAAATGTCGTGTTGTAGCATGGGTCCTATACTAGTTAATCATTGATTTGATTCATTGCCTCCCTTCCCCATATCAAATTAAGCATGAACCTAATTTTTGCATACATTAGTTTTTGCATACGTCACGTTAATTTCTCACACATAATACACTTTTATACTATGAAATCTAATTTTCTACTCTCTTTTTATTTTACAGGAAAAGAAGTCATTTGAAGATGAGAAATTAATTCGTTGCAACATCAACAATAAAATTACTACGGGATATATTTTACTATAATAATATTGATGATATTAGTGGTAAGTCGGTAACTACACTCTTATTATGGATATTTTTTAAATTATAATGACGGAGTAGTTGTTATCAATCATGCTCGATTGCTCGTGAAGAAGTATACGAAGTATTATATATCGAGTGTACTATAAGATAGTTATTACGGTGGCGTTATAAGAGATTACTCCATATTTATTTTACGGAGGATCCGAAGTTGGAATCAGAGTATGAGTCATGACACCATGATGGAGTATCATCTGCTTTCGCCTTTCGATTTGGAGCTCATCATCTAACCTTCGTAATTCGTATCCATCTAACCTTCGTATGCGTGAATAAAGCTGTGATAAGCAATTTTGCTTTCCGTATGCGTGACTAAAACTGTGATTAAAGCTGTGATAAGCAATTTTGCTTTCATTTGTTAGAGAAACTTGTATAGCAACCCGTGCTACAGCACGGTAATTTTATAAAGATTAATTCTAGAGATTTAGTGTATTAATATTATTTTAATAAATTGAATATAAATTTAATTTAATGTAAATGTACTTTTATATATAAAACGTTATTTAGTTTACTAATATTATTTTAATAAATTGAATATGAATTTAATTTAATGTAAATGTACTTTTATATATAAAACGTAACCATAAGAAATATTCCATATATGGGGCATAGTGATTGACGGCAATATTATTATTGATTGTGTAAAATATTGTAGTAGAAATATTCCATACAGGGTAAAGCCAATATCGGGAATAACACAGATGTGTTATTCTTTTAGTCTATAGGGGATGAAGATCGTTCCTAAATATTATTTGTATATAAGATTTTACATTAATAAACTTAACCGCTCTCTTTTCATACGACCCATTTATATAATGAGATTTTTAATGTATTAAAACGTCATAATAGTTGCCAAACATCAAATATGACACACCATCAGTATTAAAATTTGACATGAAGACACATTAAACTAATAGTCTAATGGTTAGATAGATATTGCATACAGGGTAAAGCCAATATCGAATGTTTAACTTCTACTCCTATCAATTTATCATCTTTTTGTTATAATATTGCCGTATTAATAGTTATTGTGCTCAAGTGCTCAACAATAGGACTATTATTATATGATTCCGTTATATACATTGTCAATATTTATTTGCCAATATAACCGTGGTGAAGGTTGATGAATGACGGTAATAGAGTCATTAACCTTGATGAGATGGTATGAGTACGTGTTTCTGAATCGATATAGTCGAGGTGGTATAAGAAATTTAGGTAGAAATAAGAATTACTAAACATCCTACCTTCAGCATGAATTGGCATGCAATCTCCCCGTTCACAAATTATTTAAGATTTACATTGGTCCTTGATATAGCACATATACATTAAAAGACATTCCTAATAGAACATATACATTAAAAGACATTACTGGTAATAGATGTTACCAAAACAATTTTAATGAGAACATTATAGTGAATTGGAGGGAGATTATGAGATAGCACCTACTAAAATCATGTTTCTTTCAAATTAAGTAAATTTTACTGTTTTCACGTTGTATTACTCCGTATATTATTATAATTAACCCCTCTCTTTAGACAAAAATAAAACTAAAATATGGTTTCTTAATTGAGCTATTGAGAAAAATGAAAAACAACTAATATTGATCACAATGTTTGATAAACTTGGCAATATTCCTAGACAAGACAAGCTAACTTATTCAAACGACTACAACAACTATATAACAATAACAATAGTGATAATAATATTAATAATTTGTAGTTGTAATACACATAAGATGAAAAAAATAAAAACACATTAAAACGACAAAAAACTATTAGTGAGTTTCGATTAATTATTAGTAGCTTCATTTCCTTAGATTTCACACTAACAATTGAATATTTTTATTTTCATAATCTAAAAGGTTCTCATAGTTACGATAACCAATTATGTATAAACCTCGAACATTTAGTGAAATGCTCTATTAAAGTATGCTTTCTCTATTAGAGTCTTCAACTTTTATCAACTACTAATATTAATACGATATATTTCGAACAAAAATACCATTATCAGATATATTAATACAAAATTAGTTTATTTATCTTAATACACGAAGAGATCAATTAAGTTCATGTTTTTTGAACTTAAAATCACTCTCAAGTTCGGCTCAACTCTTATAAGTTTAATTCAGAAAAGTTAAGTTCTCATAAGTTAGTTAACCTCCTATAAGTTCAATTCAAGAATGTTAAGCTTAATTCATACCTATTTTTCTATAAGTGATGCTCTTATAAGTTCACTTCAGCTCTTATAAGTTCTGTTCACATCCTGTAAGTTCGGTTCGAAAATGTTAAGTTCTACTCATACGTTCAGTTCAACAAAATTAAGTCCAAAATTCAAACACAAAGTATAGAAAACTGCACCTAGCACGTACATCGTACGGGCATTAAATCTAGTATAATATAAAGTAGGGTTTTTTTTGTCAAACACAACCTTTAAATTTATTTTTTTCCAAACCTTTTAAAAAAATGTTTGTGAAACACAACCTTTAATAAAATTTTTTTGTTAAACACGACATTTTGGCTAGAGTTTGAACACTTGCAATGGGGTGACTTTCAGTCGATGTTTGAGATAGCAAACGAGGTCGGTTTGAGGTGTTTTTAGACTCGTTGGAAAGGTGGGAGTACAAGCTTTGTAGACGTTATCAATACGGCACTGATAGGTGGTCTTATATGGGGTATATTGGTGTGTAAAGTAAGGCTGATCAAGGAGTAAATTGGAGGTAAAAACAAATCAGAATTTCTAAATGTGAAGTTATTAATTGTGAAAAGTGTTATCGTTTTTTTTTTTTTAAAAAAAAAAAGCTATACTCTGACCATTTTAGTCGACAATCCGCGTAATGTCCATATTTTAATAAAAGGGCGGCTAAGCAGTAAGGGTTGAGACCGTAAGTTTGTTAGTGTAGCTCGGCGCGCTCACTTGGTATTATAGGGGTACATTTTTATCTTATAGTCTGATAATTGTTCAATCCAAACCCGTATTTAAATAGCTTTATTCGTATGTTCTCAAATTAAGTCTTAGTTCAGCTCTATTCAAATTTAATCTTATAAAAAGTATGTATTAAAACTATTTTATAAGAACATTAACGTAAAAAATACAAAAAATCGCGTAAAAACGTATTACTTAAGATTTCTAAATAGAGTCCAAATGGTTTCAATAATTCTGGTGTGAGATGACCTCATTATAATAAAATATAACTCATTTATTAACATTTACGGTTATAAATAGAGTTTTTATAAAAATGAACGTATCAGACCCAACATAAATACGCTTCAGAAAAAAAAAAAAAAAAAAAAAAAAATTAAGGATTTGCACTAAGTTTGAGAAAATTCTAGAAGTTTCCTATATAGAGTGGGAGATGGTTGAGGAAAGGACGAGATCCTTCTCGGAAGACTTTCCTATTCTATTCCCTTAACGTCTCATCCCACTCGTATATAAACCCCCTTGGCTTCCTTCTCCTTGACAATAGTAATACTCGTACAGAAGATCTTTTATTTAATTAATTAATAATAATCTCTGAAAAGAAAGGTCGCAAGATCAAGATGATGGAAAGTATGTACGATTATTGGCCTTATTATAGAAGTATTCCTTTTGAAAGACATGATAGTGATAATTACCCTCGTTTTGACACCAATAATAACCGCCGCCGCCCTCGCCCTCCTATGCCTCCTGTAAGGTCCGTCCCCGTCAATTTTATGCCCACCCGATCCGACTATGCAGTGAAGATTCAGAAGGCCTTTCGCGGGTTTCGGATCAGGAAAAACGTGAGGAAGATTCTGGAACTGAAGCGCGGTGTTGAGGAGGTGGAGAAGGATGTTATGGATGGTGATACTATTGAATTAATAATCCGTGATGATCGGCACAGGTTGAAGGTTAGCGAGACTTTAATGGCGTTGCTGTTGAAGCTTGATTCCATTGGAGGCCTTAATGACTCTGTTAGGATTTGTCGCAAGGCTGTTATTCGGAAGGCTATCTTGTTGCAGGAGAGGATAGATTCTATTGTTGCTGATGCTACTGCTACTGCTGATGACGACAAGTCAGAAAGGCAGTTGATGAGTGAAATTGAGGAGAATGATAATGAATCAGAGGCGTGGGAATGCGTGGATGATGGAAAGTCAGAATCAGAAGACAGAAAGCAAGGGTGGTTAGTGGTTGAGGAAGACAATAACAATAGCAAGGTTGTTCTGGAGAAGATGGCGGAGGATAATAGGAGGTTGATGGAGATGATAGCAGATCTTTGTAACAAGAACGACAACCAGACGAGGTTGATACAAACTTTGTCTAATAGAGTAGACCAGCTTGAGCAGGCTATGAATGATAGATTAACTAGGAAAAGGGATAATAATATGAAGAAAAAGAAACAGATGATGATGATGCTAAATAATCTCTAATCAATCATCATCATCATCATCTCATACTCATTCTCATTCTCATGTCTAGATTAATTATTATTATTTAGTCTTATTTTATTGCTTAATTAATACCTTCTTGTTTCTTAGGGTTGATTGTTTTTTTTTTAAAATAATTGAATTTCAATTAGAACAGAATGTGTTAAATCATTGCTGCTTGATTCAATTTCAAATCTATCTACAATTCTAGTTACTCATTGCTGTTTGATTCAATTCAATCTTCAAAACATCAAACAACATGATATCATAAAAGTGAGCAATCAAATCTCTCACAATCAGAAAACAAAGTGTATGTATTCAAAATCAGTGTGTCTTATAGTATTCACTTATTGGGGAAGGACAATATACTTGGAAAGTTCGAATGAATCGGATCGGAGTCAACTATATGGATCAAAATTGAGTATATTATTGGGCCTTGTAACCTGTAGACCTATACTACTCTGAATTATGGTTCCACTCCTTCCAAACCCTACACAAATACTCTCGGCCCTCACACTTCCACCAACATACACTCATTTTTTTTTTTGAGAATGTCTCAATCTAAGGAATCGTTTGTTGTTTGGTTGAATGTGGGAACTCTCATTTTTTACATTATGTAGAAAAGTTTTCTTATTCCAACCATGGAGTTTGGAGTTTGATTCTCACATGCGACATAAGTAGACCTGGCAAACAGATCAGGTCGTGTCGTGTTCATGTCCGTGTCAACTGTAAACGAGTCATCACTACCTCAAACCTAACCCGACCCAATTACATAAACGGGTTATTTGTCTCAACCCTAATCCAGTCCATTTAATTTTTCTATAACTCAACCCGACCTGTTTAACTCATTTATCTTTTATCAGGTCATTTTTAACCCATTTAACCCGTTTACCCCAATAAACTAATAAAATAAGTTAAGCGTTATAGCCTTGTTATCCCAAAAATGATGAATAAAAATGCTTATTTTTAGTTTTTTTGTTTAGATTATTGATTAAATCCAAATATATTATGACACTTTTAAATAAATGGGTTTTTCGTGTCGGGTTCGTGTCAAAAGAGTTCAACCCTATCCCGACTCATTTAAGTTTCGTGTCATGTCCGTGTCAACCCAATTACTTAAATGGATCACAACGTTTTAACCTTAATCCGCTAACTTCGTGTCGGGTTCGTGTCGGGTTTTCAGGTCGTGTTAATGATTGCCACCTCTAGACATAAGTACGTGGACGAAAAATAAATAGCCTAAAGTTATGTATTTTAATTTTGAGCCTTTTGTTTTGGGCTAATCTTATGTATGATTAGTCTTTTACAACAATTTGTAAAATATATATTTTCATTTCATATAGTTTAATTTATGGACATCCTTGTGGTGCATTGTAAGCTCACGATGGAGCTCACGCAAACATTAGAACATGGTAGAATATATCTTAAAGAGTATTAGAAAATGAAAAATAACTCTTCAACCAACCATTTGAGATAACACAAATGGTTGTTTAAGAATATGGCCGATTTGGTGATAAATAACTTATTCAGTCAAATTCGTAATTTTTAGTCTAAATAATACTCCCTTTCAGTCTGATTGTTAATTTCTCTTTCCTTTTTGATGCTAGTCGGGTGTTGGTTCCTTTCCTTTTTTTTGGTAACTTTTGTGTGGTTTAAATTCAATTTCATGTGGGTGGGGTAAGGTGTTTTAGGTGGTCCAAATTCATTTCTTTAATTTTAATGGCCAAAAGAAAGGGAACCAACAATTAAACTAGGAGGGAGTAGATATTAAGCACTGAGAAGAAGATGATCTAACATATTGAGTGTAATTCGTAATTTTTGGTCTAATTTTTCAACAAGTCATTTGTGGTTTTCTCAATATGAGATCGATATTAAGCACCAAGAAGAAGATGAAGCCATTGTAAATGTCTTAAAGTTTGAAAGACGGTTGTTACCGTTTCACCAAATCAGTTTGGGAAAAAAACATTTTTTTATCAATACCAAACATAAGAAATTATACTCTCATAGAACGTGAATTTGAATAATAGCTTTAATCTTTTTTTTTTTTAGAATCACTTAAATTATAATAGTGTTAAAGTAGCGTTTTGGTGTTAAATAAACCCGATTTGTAAATATCGTCGACGTTTTAGTAAATATCGTCGACGTTTTCATTCCAAAATACGATAATGCCCTTTGCATAATTACACTATTTTCTCTCTCTAAACAATTTTCTCTCAAATTCTACTAAAAGCCAACTACATTTCGATCTCTCATTGCATTAAACCAATTAAAAGATGTTAGAAATTAACGCACATCGACTAGAAAACTTAAATAAATTTAAAAAATCGGCAAATAAACGTATTAAACACGTTTTTTTTTCTTTTTAAAAATGAACTAGTTCATGGACTAAATGTTGAGATTCAACAATCGACCATGGACCAAACGTTGAAAACCAACGTTGGCCGTGGTCCAAACGTGGGAAATCAACGTTTGCCGCGGTCCAAACGTTGGAATCCCACGTTTGGCAAAAAAAAAAAAAAAAAAAATTATCCGCGCCAAACGTGGGATTCCAACGTTGGGACCGCGGCCAACGCTGATTTCCACGTTTGGACACGCAAACGTTGCTTTCCAACGTTTGGTCCATGGCCAACGTTAGATCTCAAAGTTTGGTCCACGGTTCAACCTTTGGGGTACAAATTTGATTTACGCTGAGAAAAATTGCAATGTTTATTATTACTAAATCAATACGTGACGTAAATCAATTATCGAATATATTTAGCGGTGCGAAAAAAAAAATTAACCAAATAATGAAGCGATTAAGTTGTTTAAGTACCGGTGATTCGAGATCCGTCATGTTGTTAATTGTTGTTGTTGTTTTCTTTTTTAATTTAGTTGAAGTTGAGAGAAAATTTCTTAGAGAGAGAAAGTGTTAAATGAGTGGAAGGAGTTATTATCGTCTTTTTTTTTTGAAAAACGTCGTCGATATTTACTAAAACGTCGTCGATAGAAATCAACGATTGATCGACCTAATATAGGCAACATTTTTATTGTATCCAAACTAAAAAACACTACTTCATTTGAAAGTAAAATTCTAGCTCTAAACTACAGTGTTTAATAATTGATGATCACATTATGCTTTAGTATAGTTTGTTATATAAATACAATAGAATATGATGGAATATATCTTAGAACATTTATAAAAATAGAAAATAATCCACGTATTACTCATTTGTTGGGTAAGATTTTAAAAATTATTTGTCAATTTAACTGCAATCCAACCGATTGAGATGACATAACTCATATATAAGAATATATCAGTATGAATATGGAATAAAAAATGTGAATTATTTTGATGTTTTTCGAATATCTTTTGATAATACTTGTGATATTTCTGAGTTGATATCTATGTACATAATATAAATAGCTGTTTAAGAGTATCTTGTTATATTTGATAGCAATTAATATATAAAATTCAAAATAATATTATCATAAGTAATACTAATAATTTGTAGTTAGGCTATTGACTAAGTTGAGAGATAATTAGGGGAGTGTTACGCCCTGTTTGGTAAACAACAGATTAATATTAGCAGAATCAGATTTAGAAAGCAGATTTGACTAGCATAATGATTTAGCGGGTTTGACTAGCAGATTTATTTAGCAGAATTGTTTTAGAGGTGTTTGGTAATTGACAGTTTTAGATTAGCAGATTGTTTAGATTAGTTGTAAAATGACAAATAAGGATATGAAGAAATTATTTATTAAATATATAAAAGGAAGGGTAGTATTTTTTAAGGGGGTAAATAAGACAATATTTTTTTTTTCTAATCCGCTAACCTAATATGGTAGTAGGAGCAGCATATTGCAAAATAGCATATTGGACCCCAATATGCTATTTCAATATGCCATTAACCAAACGCTCTAAATAGCATATTCGTATGTCAAACATGCTAAACCTCTCCAATATGCTGAAATTTGGCCAACTAGTATTGGTGCCCGGCTTCGCCCGGGCTACCTCTAGATACCGTTAATTTTTTTTTTCATTAAATAAAATTACTTAAATTGCATAACCCTTAAATTTATCATTAATATCTTTGAGATAAATTCACTACTCACCTTATTAATATTTTACTCTTATTAATGAAACAATAGTAATAACATTCACTACTTGCCCGTAATCATTGTTACTTTCATTACTCGTAGTAATTATTATTCTTGTAAATTCTATCGCCGCATTAATATTGATAATTTCACTACTCCCGTCGTAATTATTGTTACTTTCACTATTGCCGCTTTAATATTGATTATTTCACTACTCCAGTAATTATTGTTACTGTCATTACTACCGCATTAATATTGATAATTTCACTACCTCCGTCGTAATTATTGTTACTTTCACTATTGCCGCTTTAATATTGATTATTTCACTACTCCAGTTGTTGTTTCTACCACTTTCACTAATCTCGCTGATAATATTGTTAATTACGAAATTACTTTTACTACTTAAACATGCAATTTTAAGAGTATTATATATTTATATAAATATATTGAATATATGCATTAAATCAAATCGAAAGAATTATGCAATATTATGTATTATGGAATCTAACTTTAATTATTTATAACCTACTTATATTATATTTTTGTATGTTAAATAATTAACATCTCTATACATCTAATAAACTATAAAGTTTAATAAAATTGCATAGATTTTAAATTTAATATATAATTTTATAATATTAATAATTATTACTGTTCCGGGTGTAATTCCAGAGCAAGTATAGTTACCACCCGGGGCTTGTTGAATGATGTCGTGAGTTGGATTCTCCCCTGGCCTTAATCGTTCCTCTCGGCCTCTCCTGCAACAATGAACGAACTGAGGGCTTGGCTTTGAGCCATTGGAACACCGACAACTTGAGGAAATACTTTGTATAGCGGCGGAGGTGTCCAAACCCATTGTGGACACCCCAACGCACGATCATAGCAAACGAATGAATCACCCAACTTTTCCATCGAAGTGTTTGTCACTCAAAGAGAAGAATCGCTACCGAGCCGTTAACTCCGATTACCTCGGCCTCAGCCGAGAGCGACGGGGACACAATGACCGGTACACTAGAAGAATCGCTATCGAGCCATTAACCCCGATTACCTCGGCCCTAGCCGAGAGCGACGGGGACACAATGACCGATAAGCGCTATCGAGCCGTAACCCCGATTACCTCGGCCAAAGCCGAGAGCGACGGGGACACAACGACCGATATGCTAGAAGAAACGTATACTCAGTGCAGTTGAGACGCAAGTCCGGCGGTCAATATGCCTACAGTTACGAATGCTATCGAGCCATTAACCCCGATTACCTCGGCCCTAGCCGAGAGCGACGGGAACACAATGACCGATAAGCGCTATCGAGCCGTAACCCCGATTACCTCGGCCAAAGCCGAGAGCGACGGGGACACAACGACCGATATGCTAGAAGAAACGTATACTCAGTGCAGTTGAGACGCAAGTCTGGCGGTCAATATGCCTACGATTCACGAATGCTATCGAGCCATAACCCGATTACCTCGGCCTAGCCGAGAGCGACGGGACCGGTACGCTAGAGGAAATGCTAAAGACGTTAACACAGTTGTGATGCGCATACTAACTGCCTCGGCCATGCCGACGGTAAAAACGAAGGCACTCAATTAAATAACGCAAAGAGGCAACCAATCAGAGAACAGCCCATGAAGCGTCAACCAATCAGCGTGCAGACACGTGTCGGACATGCAACCACGGGATGTCAATCGTTGCAACAGTTGTGTCAATCAATGCAGCGGTGACCAAACGCGTCTTCAACACGCCTATTCAAATCTCTCCGCCTATTCACCTTCCTCAACAAATTCCCAAGCATCATTCTCCGCCGCCACATGGACAACCTGGCTAGACGGCGCCGGCCTGGGGCAATCAAAAACTACGGCAAGACTCTCAATCCGGTCTCGGCATGCGTCCCTTTCTTTTCCACATCGGATGCCCAATACACATCCATGTGGAGGGGGATACGGACGGCACTGGGAAGACTAGGCGGAAGCGTAAGAGGCCGCCGCGAAGAAGCCGATGCAAGAAATTTTTCACAAGTTACTTGCGCAGAATATACGCTCAGACGTACATCGAAGCCCATACCACGGCATAGACTACGCTGGGGGCAAATTGATGGGGCATATTCTGCACCGCTGACCAAGTCAACATATTGAGCAAGGTCAAAGATATCCACAAACAAGTCAACGACTTAGACGACTAGCCCGATGCGGCCCATCGGCTGCCAACACTGGTCCCGGCATGACAACCCGCCAAAGGAACACATACCCGCGTACTCATATCCAAGACCCCTCGGCGGTGAGTCACGGGCCCGCCGCCGACCATAGGTCCCTCGGCCGAGGGGTAGATCGATCTTTCCACCGCTAGCCACTTGGCCACTTGGCCACTACGTGACAAAAGGTGAAGTCTATAAATACTCCTCAACCTTCATTGAGGAAAAGATCCCATCCAATCCAGAAATACACAACTTAACCTAAATACACTATTCATCTGGTATAATCTTCCTTATCTCTCTACAATATATTCCTAGCCAATTAGCATACAACTTATACATCTAAGTTTACTGACTTGGGCGTCGGAGTGGGTACGCTTGGCTCAAAGCCAAGCACTCAGTTCGTTCATTGTTGCAGGAGAGGCCGAGAGGAACGATTAAGGCCAGGGGAGAATCCAACTCACGACATCATTCAACAAGCCCCGGGTGGTAACTATACTTGCTCTGGAATTACACCCGGAACAATTACCATAAGTGTGCATATTTATACTAATTAATTATTTTATTTTAAGGAAATTGACCATCTTCTAGTCTTCTATAAATATTTAGGAAAATTATCAAGCATCTTCTTTCTTTTAGTCTCCTTGAAATTGACCATCTTATTTAATTATTTTATTTTAAGGAAATTGACCATATTTTAGCCTCTTACAAATGTTTAGGAAAATTACCAAGCAAGCTTCTATATAATTTAATTTTAACCCAAACTATATAATATTTGCATTGAGATCCCTAAATCGGGTCCATCACACGGTGCTAGTGATTTAAAACTATATAATATAATTAATTTGTATAACTTTTTTTAATTACTTTGAAGTCCCTTGATTTCTGGAATTAATATATAGTATTGATTGATTGATTGATATACCATTTACCAAACAGAGCCTTAGTAGTGAGGAGGAGGAGTATTATAAAGTGGGAGAGGAAGGAAATAGAGAGAAATACGTAGCAATTTGTCTCCCAAAAAATTCGTATATCGCTCGCAGCTTTCTCTCTCTCTCTCTCTCTCTCTATCTGGCTTTTTATTGTTGTAATCCCAACCCCAATCCTGGTTTCTCATATTTGTCATCTGCAACTCCAAATACTCTCCAAACCCTAATTAATAATAATCTCCTCCTCTTCTTCCTCTTTCACTCCTCTCTCTCTCTTTCTCTTCTCATCTTGCATCTTCGATTTCGATCTCAATCTCAAATCTCAAATTCGGGTTGGACATGTCAGACCGCAAGATTGATCTCCCCGACGATCTCCTCTCTTCAACCCCTAAAGGTAAATCTCTCTTCCCAAATCTCTGTTTGATTCCAATTATTATTATTATTATTATTATTATTATTAAACAACTCTTGTAGATTCTAGATTTCAGTTTTTAATCTATTACTGTGCTATACCATTAGGGCTTGCTTCATAGATCTAAACTTGTAGTCTTGTTTTCTTTTCTACAAATCATCTTATCTTCCTCAATTCCACGCCTTTCCTTTTAATTCAACATTAAATGTTGTTGTCTAATGCCATTCCTATTATTATATGTGTCCAGGAAATGATGGCGGAAAGGTCTCTCTCGACTTCCTTGATGTCGTTAAAGGTATCTTACTATTTCCCTTATTATGTTTTTTTGTTTATTTCTTACACTTGTTATCTCATTCTTCCCTTTCCAAATCACCGCAGATCAGGCTCTTTCTGAGAGCAACATTCCATTGTCTCCTCAGTGGCTTTACGCCAAACATAGCGATTCTAAGCAGGTACATCCCACCTTTTTTTTACTATCCTTGTATCACTGTTCCTATTGCTTTCTCATGGTCAACTCCCCATAGGAGGAGCTTCTCCTCATTTATTTCTGTCTGTTCCCGTCATGGCTTCTCATCTGCTGTTGTGAAGAATTTGTCAAACTAATTGTTTATGCATATTTGAAGCAACTTTTTTGTCGTCATCACTGTTGCATCATCGTTATCAAAATTTGAAAGGCTTGTTAAAATGTTATTGGTATTCAAGCATTTATAACTCTTCACTTTGCACTTCATTTCCTCCTCTTAAGTTTTTGAATTTCTGTCATTCTGCATACTGGACACTGCTTGGATTTTTCCCGTAGGAGTTGTTCCCTTGTTTCAGAAATGTTACTTGTTTAGGTCATCGTCTAAGTTATCTTGCTTGATAGTTTTTTTTCTTTTGTTGATTTGCCTGGATGTCCTATTTTCAGACTCTTATATTTAATGGTAGGTGTAGGTTATTATACTTGATAACTACGATATAGTGTATGGTTACCCCATTTAGTTGAGGAACATGCTTCACAATTGAACTGGCTCACTTCCATTAACTGGATGTTGTTTTTCCTCTTGTAATAGGATATTCGTGGACCCAACTCCCTATCCCTTGGTAACTCCGCTGATCTAACTCAGAAAGAAAGCGACAAGAAGGACTGGAGGAAACTTGAGAATGAGAGCGCAAGGCGTTGGCGTGAAGAAGAAAGGGAAACTGGTTTACTTGGCAGAAGAGACCGCAAGAAAACTGAACGTCGTGTTGAGACTGCATCGGCAAGAGATAGTACTGAGGCCAGAAGCTTACCATCATCTGAACGCTGGACTGATGCAAACAATCGTAATGCTTCCAATGAGACAAGGCGTGACAGCAAATGGTCTTCTAGGTGGGGCCCCGAAGAAAAGGAAAAGGAACAGCGAATAGAGAAGAAAACTGACGTCGAAAAGGAAGAGGCTCATAATGATGTTCCGCCTGTTGGAAGTGTTAATCGGGATGCTGATACACGTGATAAGTGGAGGCCTCGCCATCGAGTGGATTCTAATGCTGGTGCACCAAGTCCTTACCGTGCTGCACCTGGCTTTGGACCTGGTAAAGGAAAAGTTGACGGTCCAGCTACAGGATTTACCGTTGGAAGAGGGAGATCAAGCATTGCACCTCACACGAAGCCTCTACTGGGTAGTACAATTGGCGCTGATCAAGGCGACAAGAATGAGAACTTCCCCGGTAAACCAAGTTTTTCAGTCGATTCGTTTCGCTACCCAAGGGCAAAACTTTTGGATATTTACCGTTTCCAAAAGTTGGATCCAACTTCTATTTCGAAGCCTCTTTCCATGGATGAGGTGCCTGGTGTAACCCAAATGGCGAATGTTGAGCCGCTGGCATTTGTTGCACCTGACGTGGTGGAGGAGGTGAGTTCTTTGGCCACATTTTACATAATTATTTTTGGTTACCGATGTTGGTTGCTTAATTTTATTTGGTAGCTGCCCATGTTTCTAAGTTCGAACTTTAAGGGATCATAGAAGAGATCTGAATCATTAGTTATTTTTTGCTAGTATTGACAACATTGTCGCATAATATCAACAGGGAATACTCAAAGACATGTGGAAAGGAAATATTACTGGTAGTGGAGCTTCATACAATCCATCTAAACAGCGACAAGTAACTGAGTCTGCAACAGGTAATTTGATTTACAACACTTCTTTTTGGTCGGAGCGTCTGCATATAGGAGTACTATTGTCATCTGATTGCTGAAAGTTGTCATGATACAGGCGTAGGTGTTGTTGATCCTTTTGAGGATGTCCTACCTACCAGTATTACTGAGGATGATATTGCTAGTTACCATGATCTGGCTACCACTGATGGCCTTCAAGCAGAAGGTGACATCCTCTTTTCTTTTGTTGCGTATATGTTCTTGCTTATGTGAAGATCTCCCCTAACTCGATTGATTCAACATTTGGATTTTGATATATGTTTCAGAAAAAAGTGCTAAATACGCAACGGATTCTACTGCTTCAGGCCTGGAATTGGAGAGGGTGCAAATTGGTGATGCTGGAAAGCCTGTTGGTGTTAATTACAATGATTCACACTTGAAAGCTGCTGAAAATTGGCAATCTATTGATTCTGCTTGCACTAACCATAATTTTTTTGATGATATTGAACACGCTGCTGTGGGTGTTGGCTCCAAACTTCCTGATGAAATGAACACATTTTTCGCCTCGAAATCCGTCGAGGGTAGCGGGGATCTGTTATATTCTCAAAATGATAAAAACAGTAATCGTTTTGAAGGTGTATCTCCTGAGGAGTTAACACTGTACTATCGTGACCCTCAGGGTGAGATACAAGGTCCATTTCTTGGCGTTGATATCCTTTCGTGGTTTGAACAAGGTTTCTTTGGCATAGATTTACCAGTCCGACTAGCAGATGCTTCTGAAGATGCACCTTTTCAAGAATTGGGTGATGTCATGACTCACCTGAGAGTTCAAGAAGGACACTTTACCAGCTCAGACACAAGTGCTAGGGTGGATAACCTTGGGGGATCAGCACCTGGGGAGATCAATGATATGTCTACAGTGAATAACCAGGGTTGGCGTTTCTCGGATTTTGATAATCACCCAGAGCAGCAGACTCATTCTATAATCTCTGAGCACGATTTTCCGTCACAACTTCCGTTTATCGAAGGGAAAAGCTTTCATGATTCTTCTCCTATTGATGAAGGTATACATCTACTTCCTATCTTGTGTTTTTGAACAATCATTTGATGAAACCATGACATTAATGCCTTGCCATTTATACTTGCGTCATAGAAATTGTTTTTCCTGGAAGACCTGAGAGTCGTGGAAACCTTGGTGGGAGACATCTTAGAAGTGCCGATGGTCCCTTGACAAATTCTGCTGGGTACCCTTTCAATTCGGATGACACGAAAGAATACGGACTGCCAAATCAGAATAGTGATAAGTTGCACCCATTTGGCTTGTTGTGGTCTGAACTTGAATCTAATCCTTCCAGGCAAAACCAACCATTAAGTATGCCTTCTGCTGTTGATATGCCTGGTCACCTTATGGATCCGTCAACTTCTTCATTTGTGGGCGTTCATGATACAAATATCGAAGAAACATGGCCCACCTTTAATGATAAAGGCCCAATTTCTAACTCCAGCATCTTTGGTGAGCTGTTAGAGAACCCCCAATTTACTCACAGTGAACATGAACCTAACCATCGTGAACTAGCCGAACGTATGATGTCACGGCAATTCCAACAGAGTATCCAACAGAGAAATCTGTTATCTCAATTTGGTAACTTGAACGAGTCTCATCTTGAACAAGTTCAGACTCGACATTCTGTCCAACAACAGCTGTCTAATCAATCTTTTTCGGAGTTGGAGCACTTCTTGGCTCTCCAGCAGAGGCAGCTAGAGCTGCAACAACAGCAACAGTTGCAGGAGCAGCAACAACAGCAGCAACTTCAGCAAATATATATGCAGGAGCGGGAATCTCAAGCTAACCAATTCCTTCTAGAACAGATCATTCATGGTTCTGCTCGTGATCCTGGGTTTGCTCAATCCCATATGGATCCTGGGATGGGCAACAATGTCTTGGATCAGATGTTGCTGAAGCAACAACTTCTACGTGATTCACAAATGCATCTACACCAACCTTCAAGGCACAATGATCCTTTTGTAGAACAATTTGTTCATGCAAACATGGGTCAACGAACTCATCGGGACCGCCAGGCTGATATTTTAGAATTAATGCAGCATGGAAGGCATGAAAGACTTCGCTCCCAACAAAAGCTCCAGCAGGAGGAATTGCAAGCAAGGCAGATGCAGATGGGTTTAAGACAGAGACAAGAAATTGACTCAGTTTGGGCTGTTGATGTACCTGAGCCATTTCTTCGTAACCATGGTGGTTCTCACCGAGCTCACTCAGCTGCTTTCAGCCCACCTGCATTTAGCCCACTAGATATGTTCCAGCAGCAACAGAGGGCTTCACATGATGAGCAGCTACGAGAAATTGAACGCCTTCAGTTGCAGAGAGGGCTATATGACCCTGGGACAATCCCATTTGAACGTGCAATGCCTTTGCAAGGTGGTCGGTCTGGGATTAGCTTGGACATGGCAAATGCTATGTCTCGTTCGCAGGTTATGGAGATCCAAGATCCGCCCAGGCATCTCTGGTCTGCAGGTAACCTGGGGTCTTTAAATTCCAGTACCCTTTCTCATCATCCTCATCACTCACTGGTGTCGAATGAATTTAATATTCCTCATATGGACTCAGAGGTCCATAGGCCTGACATTGATGGCCGTCGGTCAAGTGATTGGTTAGAACCTCACCTGCAACTACGGCATCTCAACGCTGAGCAGCAGAAGAGGGAGCAACACTTTGATGAGGATAATTCAAAGAGGGTGTTGATGGAATTGCTGCATCAGAATTCTAGCCATCAATCTAGTCAGACGAAGAATTTATATGAAGGAGAAATGTTGGAGAATAGAGCGCCTTCAGGGTTTTTCTCCGGGGCAAGTTCCACGGACCATTTGTTCAACTTCGCCCAGGATAGAGATACTATTTTGAATAACCCTGCTTTTTCACCTTTTGCCAATATTGCTGGCCAAGAAAATCAGCTTCGATTAGCTGATGAGCAGGCTGGGGGTCTTAATGGGACTGGAAGGTTGGCTGGTAGATCAAGTTCTGAAAATTATGTGGATGGAGAATCTGTGTTTCCTGGAATGAATCAGAGTTCGTCGCTAATGTTCACAAATTCAAATGGTATGCCTTTTGTCGATAGAGATTTCACTGAGGTAGAGGCAAAGAACCGGGTTCCCAAAGTTGAGGATATGATGAAGGGGTCGGTGATGGATGTTTCAGAGAGCATATCTAAGTTACCAGGAATGTCAGCATTTGATAACCGGGAGATGCCGGTTAGTTCCATCAGCAGACAAAGCTCCATCGTGATTGCTGGTATTAATTTATTGTTTAATTTACTTTTGAATTTTTTTCCCCTTCTATAGTGGCAAATAGCATTTGTCATATTAGGTTACTGAGCAATGATTTTTTGATACAGGCCCGCAAACAGGATTCTACAATGAGAATATGGGTCATTCAGATTCCTTTGCTGAAGATGTTGCCCTTGGCCATGAGAGGTAGAATTTGATTCTTGGCAATTCTATTTGAACATTTGGGCATTTAATATACTTCTAAGTAATGGTTACCGGATTCGCTATGAGTATGCCCTTTCCGATTCGCGCTTATAGAATGTGTGTTTTATGTATTTTCAGTAAGCAATAAGATCGAATTCGCTCGTAAAGACTTGCGATTCGTAGGGCACCCGCGCGAACCCGATTATCCTGCTTATTATAATAATAGGGTGCAAATTATTGGCCACGTTCAGCTTATATACTTGTGTCACAATGTCACTGACTAAAATGTCCGTAAATCAAAACCACTTACTTCTCCATTTCTCTCTGCATATAATGAAGTATGGAATTCCCGACTGTTTCACTCATCATGTGTTTTATGTGTTATCAGTAAACGACAATATCGAATTCGCTCCTAAAGATTTGCGATTTGTAGGGCACCCGAGCGAACCCGATAACCCTGCTTATAATAATCATAGGGTGCAAATTATTGGCCACCTTAAGCTTATATACTTGTGTCACAATGTCACTGACTGAAATGTCCTTAAATCAAAACCATTTACTTCTCCATTTCTGTCTGTATATAATGAAAATATGGAATTCCTGACTATTTTGGAATAGAAAACAAGTAAATAAGCTATGATTAGCGTCAGATGCAGTAGTATTACTCAGATGAAAAGCCAAGTCCAAGATAAAATAATGAAAGCAATGTTAACCTATTTATCGTACTCAGCGCTTGCTTGCTCAACGTACCTCTTCTCATGTATTTTCCTCATCTAGGGATCTGTCTTTCTTCTTTTTACTTTGCGTTTATAGAATTTGTCTTTGATGTATCTCCTGTGCGTCCTTGAATTTCATTCTTATATCTGCTTTTCTTCTATACAGGATGCCTACTGTTCTTCCTAGAGTGTCAGAAAACCTATTGCTTAAACGCCCACCCGTTTCCCGTCCTTTATCATCTCAAGAAGGATCGTCTGCTAGAGCTAGTGATGTTGCCACTAAAGCTGTGAACCCATCTGTTGGCGCTTCTGATGGTGTGTATAGTCTGATTTTTCTTTTCTTTCCTTCTGATGTCCTTTTACAAATGAGCCCTTTGTCAGATCACAAAATTTAATCTCATTATTTAGCTGCTTAAATTTTATCTCTAGTCATTCGGAAGCAACCTCTTTGTGTTTCCAATGTCCTTTTAGGGGTAAGGGGATTTGAGGGTGGGGGATGGAAAATTTGGGAGAGGGGAAGAAGTTTCCTAAGGTCACCGGTGGTTTTTGAGGGGTAGGACTTTTTACATGGGAGGCGATGGTGGATGTTTCTGGTGGGGATGGGTTGTTCTGGTGAGGTGCCGGAGTTTTTAGTTTTTGGGTTTAAAACGAAATGTTGTGTCGTGTCGGACATGCAACCAAAGTGAAGTGTTGGAGTAACATAGGCAATGGGTTGTTTCTGGCGTGAGGCACTGTCCGGCAGGTGAGGGGCTGTTTAGTGTTTTTAGCAGGTCAGGGTGGGAGGGTTAGGCAGGGTGGATGTTGGAGTGGGTTAGTTGAGGATGTTGGGGGTAATGACCAGGGAGTAGGAATGGGCAAATCCTGATCAAAAAGCAAGTTTGAAGTAAAAGCAAGTTTGAAGTTTTAAACATCCTGTTGAGCAGGAGGGAATATTTTAGATGATCCTTATCCTTGGGCCTTGTCTGGATTGAGAGATTTAAAAGGGAAAGGATTTTTTTTTGGTGTGTGTAAGTTCTGCTGGTGAAGCTGGTATCAGAGAGTATGATAAATTTTCTTAACATTAAAATACTTGGAAGGAAAACACCCATCACTCCTCCGTCCCCTCAACCTCCCCTTCCTTCCCAATTCTCAAGACACACGTAATTTTTGTTGCAAGCAAAATGGATTTGCCTATCTGAATATCAATACTATTTGTATTTGTTGAGCAGTATTTTTATGGTATGTTTTTAATTAATTGGTACAATACGAGATGTAGGAGGTAATGCTGTACTTCAAGCTGACGCCACTACAACAAAAAAGGATATGCGATTCAGAAGGACTAATTCATGTAGCGATGCTGATGTGTCAGAGACATCATTTATCGACATGCTAAAGAGTAACACAAGGAAGCCGCTTCAAGCTGAGGCAAATGCGGAAGCACAGGGTGGGAAGAGTGGGAAAAAGAAGGGAAAGAAGGGAAGACAGATCGACCCGGCTCTGCTCGGTTTTAAAGTCACTAGCAACCGTATCATGATGGGTGAGATTCAAAGGATTGAAGACTAGCATCTTTCCTCTGTTAGTTAACTGTGAAGAAAGTGTACAGATAGTTGCTTGATTTAAATTTTTGGTGTGAGGCTTGTTGAGGCAAATTTAGTGTTTTAATCAGTTACACCCTCTGTAGAGATTTGTTGCTTCGTTTGTGAAGTGACGAGTGATCGATAGGCTGATGTAGTTCCAGCAGTGTAAAGCTTATAGCTGTACATACTTTGTCGATAAAATGCATTAGTGTTACACAATGACAAATGTGCATCTCGTTCAATCACTTCCACGAGACGCCGGTCTTGATGCAATGAAATCAATTTTTTAAAATTACCATATTCTAAATACTGCTTTAGCAAGATTTTGGGATGATTTGAGATAATGAGCATTGTTATGTCATCTAGTCCTAACATATATGATGCATGAAGTGCCAAACCTTTGCTGCATCATGCATCATGACACGCTTTACAGGCAACCCTTTGATGCCCTGCGTCACATTCAGTAAGTAACCGGGCACGCATTCGTATGACCATCATGGAATCGTATTGAAGAACTTTTGTCAGCCTAGCAGTACAGAGTCACATAAAATAATACTTTGTACTCCGTTCCAATTTTCAAAACATTAATGGGAATTTATTATGCCCAAAGTTTCTCATACATTGTGGAAAAGTGTAAATCTAACTTAGGAGAGGGAGGAAGCCCAGTGACCAGGGAAAAGCTTCATGACTGTTCCGCCTAAAATCCATTCTAGCTCTGATGACGATAAGTTTGCTGCCTTGGCGATCACACAGGCTGCATTTTTTGCTGCTTCATAACCACATTCAGGAACGACAAATGGAAAATCACTGTCATTTATAATTTGTACCATACAGTTAGTTTTATGAAGCAAAATTTTCTTCACATTATCTACGCAGCAAGAACAAACACACCATTAGTCCATTACCTTCCCCACATGATTCGATTGGCGCCATAACTGGAGACAAGTTGAGACAGAGAGGACGAGATATCCCGGTATGGGAATGGCTCTCTAGAGACCCGAAATAGGGCACTCAGTTTCACATGCACCTGCTCAATAGACATGCATCAAGCTGAATGAATGATTACCCTAAATCCCTAATCTTATGGATTGATTTAAAACCATAACTACCATCTCAGTGATACAATAAGCAAAGAAGAGAAAATAGTCCGACCAAAAACCAGGTTACAATGGGGCCAAGTGTACACGATAAATTACCATTACCATATGTCATTAATTAAATAGAATATCGACTTCTCTTGTCTTAATCTGAGGTTTAGTTAAGAAAGAGCAGCGTGCAAAATCAGGGACAATCTAGAATTTGAACCTGTGGGAATTTCGATAGCTCCAGGAGGTTTAAGAAAGCTGCATTTTCCTCTGTAACGCTGTGATGCAAACACAAAAATGTAGTGAGCTACCTGAATAATTTAGGAACCAGTTAGCAAAATGAATTCATGTTGAGGAGCTGTACAGTGGTGGCTTGCAGAAACCCAGATGATCCAATAATACAGTGGTGGAGGGGTAGTCTGTGCATAACTCGTGAATCTCTGAAAAATGCTGATTTAGACCCTGAAAATTCAACATAAAATACAGGCATGTGATTTACCTAATGACATGTTTCTTGGGTTACATTCTAGTTCTCGTCTTTGGTTACATTCTAGTACCAGTATGTGGTAAAGTCAGTGAGTGGTAAGAGTGGTGACATGGGTTTGAAACTTGTCTTTGGTTACATTCTAGTACACCAAAATCACTATCATGCATATGAAGAAAAAAAGATACGAAGAGATGTGATTTGTGAAACACCTTCATACACATGAAGCCGACTGGTATACCAAGCTCTCCAGCCTTTGAGAACATAGCTTTTCCGATCTCATTTGTCATCTGCAGAGTTGAGTAAGGTACATACATACAGCAAAGTAGATGTAAATATATAACATAATAATAGTGTTGTCTGTTGATGATGTTCTGAAAGCAAGTAGGAAGAAAGTGAGTTAATTAAATACTAGTAATAAGTAGAAAGAGAGGAGATGGGGTTACCTTATGAGGTGGTGGCCAAAGATAGGGATTAAAACGAACAGCAGAAAATCCATCCTGAAGAGAAAAAGCAATAATGATGAAAAAGGATGGGAGAGGTAATCAAGATTTAGAAGAATGGAGTTTAGATAGATAGATAGGAACAACCTTGGTAACAAGTTCCTCAAGATGTTTGAGTCCACTTCCATCGTGAGCAGGATTAGCGAGACAGCAACCCGTAAATTTGGAAGGGTATCTCTTTAAAACACTTGAGGAAACAGAATTTATGTTAAAAGGAAGACACCATTGTTTTGTTTTGTTTTAGAGGGTGGAATGAATGAATGGAAGTACCTGGTGACGTAAGAATGATCAAATTTATGATTGATGGGCTGAACTATGAGGGCACCATCAACACCACCTTCCTCCATACACTGACAAACAAACACATACATACATACATACATACATACATACATACATACATACATACATACATACATACATACAAGTGAAAAATTGTATTGTAATTGTATATAGTACCTGAAGAAGGAACTCAACATGTCCGGGTAAGGTGGGTTGTTGTCCAGGAAAATAAGGGTATTTATCTGCAGCCTATACAAAAACAAAAACAAAAACATTTACAGTATTAATTAAATTAAAAGAAAGGAAAATATTAAAGCAGAAGAGAAGACAAGTAGTACCTCTGTGGGTGATGCCCAAACATGGAGGTGAGAATCAATGACTTTATTAGACGAACACCTTACATTTTCAGTCGACATTTTAGCAGCAGCATAAGTATGAAAATGGAATTGAGATGGTGATTTAATCTTTGATGTGGAATTGTATCCTCCAATTTTTATGTAAGGTGGTTTATTTGCTGACTGGATTATCATGGATAATCCCATTTTCTGGATTCCTTCTATTTTTCATTCACCCTTTGCCTTACCATTATCACTCTACTTACTTGTCCAATTCTATTAGGGTAATTCATTTTAGTGTATTATGGATAATTTCTAATTAATATAATGTGAGTTCGGGAAGTACGGAGGTTACGCTTGCAATTATTTACGGAGTTACGGTATAGTTTTCGTTCGAATAACTATGACGGAGGTTTAATTTCCACAACCAAAATAAATAATCAGAATTTTTGAAGAGTTGATGTTGGGAACACATGAAAAATTAAAATAATCTATATTCTGCATCATTGAACGATATAACAAACTATATTATTATAAAATATTTTTGAATTGAGTACATCTTTGTTTCTTCTGCCCAAAAAGAGAGGACACCGTCTTATTTCAATAGGAAGGAAATTTGATATAACCCTAACACTAATATAAGATCGAATTATTGTATTAGGGAAGCATAAGTCGATTCGGGGACATTTATGAAGGCAACAATTTAAAAGTTAGGTACCCCGTAAGATATTTGAAGACAAGTAATAAGCATAATTAGGGACATTTAATAAAAAGAAAAAACTAGTAAGCATAATTAAGAAATAATAATAAAAAGAAAGTAATGGAAAAAGGCAAGATAAAGAGTTGAAGAATGAAGAGAGAGTGGTAAGTGGTAAGTGGTAAGGTCCGTCTCTTAGAATTGTGAATCCAGTTCCAGCCTTGATGGCTTGATTGTATGTATCTAAAGGCTGTTCGTCAATGCCGACTTGTTTCATAGGTCCGCCTTTTTCTTTCTTCTCCTTGCCTTTCTCCTCCTCCTCCTTTTCTCAGGTCCGCCTTTTTCTTTCTTTTTTTTAATCACTCGTTTACCTTTTTTTTTCATTCTTTTTTTTAATCCAACTTATCTTCCTAAGTCTCTTCTATATTTTACGAACCAAATTGTAGTCTCACTCACTCAGTCACTGTTAGCCAACTTAATGCCCAAAATTACTTTTTTAGAATCAACAGATTTTCAGGTTTGAGTATTTATGTATGTATGTATGGAGTAATTAATACGGATCATTTCCTTTTAATCATCACTATATTATTCCTCAATAAACAATGTATGTATGTATGGATTAAATTAATTAACATCACTGCTGAAATTGACATTTATTCAGATAATTGTAATTATAGTTTCCCCATTTTGTAGGAGATTGGTTTCAGTTTGCAACCAACTCTTCTTAGCTAGCTAGTTAGGCTCAAAGGAAGGGAATTGGACAAGTAGTTGTTCATCGCAAACCCTTGTTTAGATAACCGACTCAGGTCTTGAAATGAAAGTAGATGCAGGATAATGCTTGTTGGAGGGAACTGGAGGTAAAAGCATCTATGGATAACTTAATTCACTTGTAACCTCACATCTTTCTGTTGAGGATTATTAATTTCTCATATATTTTATTCTTATTTGGAATGACTGCAGTATCCCAACACGGCAACACCAATGCGACTCAGTTTAGTTTTTTTTACATGTACTGCACAGGTATGTATGACTTGCTCTCTTGAATTTATCTATTCTTCTGAATTAATGCTTCTCTAAATTTCTGAATTAGTATGCTCCCAACATTTTGTTTCATGTCTGTTGAAACACAACACTTCCCTAACTTCTTCTACATTACAGTCAATGTACATTCTGTACCCCTCATTCGCATGTTAAAACACATTCATTACTCTTGAGGTAAGTGTTTTCTAAGTTTGATTTTGCCCTCACCATTAACCTCAACTTCTTGGTTGATATGACTTGTCACATAGAACTCACTTATAAACCCAGCTACTTAACTCTAATTTTGGCCCAACAATTATTTGAGTCTCAACTATCTTGAGGTTCCAAATTTAAATATCATTTCCCCCATGTATTTATTCAAGCGTCTTACATAGAAATAATTCAAGTGTGAGGAGTTTATAATCGTGGTTGTGCTCTTAAGTCTTACCCATTAGCACAAGCTACCCAACTTCGATTCTAGCCCACCTTATATTGAGCTAATAAAATTGATATACTCGCCAAAGTGGGTGTGTTATAGTAAATGGTCAGCCGGGTGCATAAGTGTGATCAATTTAAATGCAACTATACAGCTAGCGGTATATCACACACAGATTATTAAGTAATTAAAGTGGTGGATTACTTGTACAATTATCTGGCATGGTCCACACCATTGTTGCTTGATGGAGAAAGAAAGATGAGGGTGGGTTTAACACTGTCTAGGTTCTAGGGTGTTATAATATTATAATCAACATATACGCCTCGTTTATCCGATGAAAAAGAGAAGAAGACAATAGAAGAAGGTAGGGATGTGCTAAGATCTATGGATACCCCCTTGTAACATTAAGGAAAGTATCTATCTCCATGCTTGGTTATCTACACTATCAAATGATGGCTATAACTTATCTGCGATTCTTGCTAAAGCATCAGCGAGCTTGTTCAGAACAGCTACCATACTATTAGCATGATCCTTTCGATCTTCCCTATCCAGTTTAAGATTAATGTTATGGGCTTCGAGTTGGGCACTTAAGATTCTACCATTCTTCTCCATGACTTGCAGCAGCGAGGCAGCCCCAATTGTCTCATCTTCCACCAGTGACCGTTTCCGTTTACGTTCGCTTTGTGATGTGGACCCAATTTCAGGATTTGACGCTGCATGCTTCTCATCATCAACTCCTGTGGTATATCAGGGTAGATTATGAGACACTCGATTTTCATGTGTAAGTTTTACTATATGAAACCTTAAGGTAAAATATATGACTTATAAGTAAATAGCCAGAGACTAGAGAGTATATTTAAAAGGGTCGCACACAGAGCATTAAAGAGGATAGTGGCAGGAAAAGAAGAATGCGTGCAGCAGAATAATAATAATAATAATAATAATAATAATAATAATAATAATAATATGTTACTTTATAGTCAACATTATTTAGGCCGTTTTTGCTTAGAACGACCGACACCAAAATCATTCTATACAGCAGGCTGGTACAAAACACGTACTGTATTTGTATTTACAAGGATATCAGCGTTTCCCAGTCAAGGGTGAAGAGGCAAAGAGTTATCTCCAATTTTGTTTTTCTACAAGGTCAAGGTTTAAGAGCAGCAAACATAGTCTATTCATGGAATGAATGAATGAATGTGAAACAAATAAAGCTTGCCTGTAGGTGTGGGTGTTGTGTCTGGGATAAGAGGCTGATACTGCTTGGCTGAATTCAAGTAAAAATAACGAGTGGTCAGAAGCTGATAACGTGCTAGTCTAGTCTAGTCTAGTCTATTAGAGGAAGAGAGTACCAACCGGAGATGGGAGTTGGAGCCGGAAATGGAATAGAGAGAGGGAGAGGAGGAAGTTGGTTGTCATCCAAATCGGAGAACAAGGCATCGTCAGGAGGGGCATTGCGGCCACTATCGAATAAAAGAGGAGGAGGAGAAAGGGGTTGGTGCAGCTCCTTTTTGTGGTCTAGAATGTCGTAGACTTCACGGTCGAAGAAGCCGGGAAGCTTGCGATCCCTCCTAATGTCATTACGCATGAGCCAGAAGGAGTCAGAGTCATCCTTAATGTGAGACTCCCACTCTTTGATCTTCTTGAAATCACCAGCCAAATTGCTCCATCTCTTACGGCACTGGACGGCCCCACGGTTAACACCGTGCCTCTTGCAGTAAGATGATACGGTAGCCCACTTGGGCTCCACCGAACTGGCTGAAGCCCTGCCTCTCCGGACTCTGTTCTCAGCCACCTTTTTACCTTGTATCAGGACTAGTATTTCTTGACGGGTCCAGCGAGGTAGCCGTGCTGCCTTGTTGTTGGTATCAACGTCAACATCAACATCAACATCAACATCAACGCCTGCAGTATCAGAGCAGACTGACAGACTCACCTCCTCATGTTGCTGCTGCTCTTCCTCTTCCTCATCTTCTACTTCTACTTTCTTCTTCTTCTGTTGTTGTTGTTGATCAGCCATTCTGATGCCGTCACTTCAAATGACGTTGTTTGATTACAAGGAGAGGCAGAGACGAAAGGGCACCCTAGATTATCCCTAAACCTAAAAACATTATTATTATTATTATTATTATTATTTAAGGGATTATTTTTCAAAGTCAGTGTTGGGTCATACTAATTAGATTAGATAGCCCGTCTCCCCCGCGAGAGGTTTTTATTCACTAATTATTTAATTAAGGTATAATAATAATTAGTGTAATCTTTGCCTTTATTACTCTCCAATCCCTTCCCCTCCCTTTTGATTCTCTTATTAAATACTCCCTCTACTAAGTAATATCTTCCACTTGCTTCCTTACGGCTTTTTTTTTCTTTTATTAAAAAAAAAAAGGTAATTGGAGGCTGACTTTCTTATTTTCAGTTATTATTCCTACTACTATCCTCCCCATTTTTGGTTACATATTTTATACAATACACCCTCGTATTCTTTAGAATTGCGTATAAGGGGCTCGTTTGGTTACTCTCATACAATACACCCTCTTGTTTTTTTGTTAATTCATTTTTTAATACTTCTAAACACTTGTGCACATATATTGGCAACTTATTATATGTGCCTATACATAAGGTGTTAATTATAACGGTTGGAAATTGCAAGGGTATAGTATACATAACTCATATATCACTAATATTGATTAATACTAACTACATGATAATGATAATGATAATGATAATGATGTTGATTGCATTATGATCCATCCTCTAGTTGTTTTTCATAAGGTAACGTACCCTACCATAAAAAGAAAAACTTGTCCAACTGGCAACTCCCATTTCTCCTATCCAACTCATCCATCATTATAATTTATAATTAAGTGGCATAATCATCCACCAAATACTAATTAGTGTCCTTTTATTATTAGTGCTTCCTTGGTTGTTTTGAATTAAGAGTTTCTAGATAAGTGAGGGTCACCCGCACCCGCACCAATTAACGTCCTTAGGTGATTATTATATGCATATCATTGTCATACCCATATATATAAACAAATTCCCATCATCCCTTATCAAGGTCTTCTCAACACTTGTTTATTCTTAATTTAACTAATCATCCAAGGTATGTATGGACACCAAAAGCAATAAGGTATTGTCCATAACTCATAAGCCAAGTTTAGGGAGGTAGCTTAATTAGTAAGGGGCCATTTTCTCATTGCTTTCATAACCAACCTTACGCTGCACTGGGAGTCGTTACCATACATAACTCAACTTTGACCAAATATATCTACTTGTATAATATTTTAGTATGAAACAAAAACGTGTATTTTACAGTTCGCTTTTAGCCGTTTGGGAGGTCGTATCTGGTCATGTTTTTTCTCTCACGGTTTTTCTAACACGTGTCCAAGGTCGCTTCAGGAGTTGCCTTTTTCGACTAAAGCACCAAATAACAAGTATTAATCCATTTTTAACAAGTATCTGACTTTTATTCGTAATTAGTTTATTACATACCGGCACCCTCAAATGTCCTCTGTTACTCCTCAAAATTTCCGTAGACGCTTTATCTGACCCGACAAACCATCCGTGTGATTTACGGGCATTTTTTTCCGGGACCCTACAATCATGAAAACCGTGTATTATACACTTTAATTTCAGTTGTTCTCGAGGCCGTGTCGGATCATGTTTCTTTCTCTCACGGATTTTCTAAGACGTGTTCGAGATCGTTTCAAGAGTTGCCTTTTTCGACTACAGCACCAACTAACAAGTATTAATATATTTTTAACGAGTATTCGACTTTCACTCGAGATTAGTTTATTGCATACCGACACCCTCAAATGTCTTCCGTTACTCCTCAAAATTTTCTGTGGACGCTTTATTTGACCCGAGAAACCATCCGTGTGATTTACGGGCATTTTTGTTTCGGGACCCTATAATCCCGAAAACCGTGTACTACACACTTCACTTTCAGTCGTTCGGGAGGTCGGGTCGGGTCATGTTTCTTTCTCTCACGGATTTTCTAGGACGTGTCCGTGGTCGTTTCAAGAGTTGCCTTTTTCGACTACAGCACCAAATAACAAGTATAATCTATTTTTAACGAGTATTCGACTTTCACTCAAAATTAGTTTATTGCATACCGACACCCTCAAATGTCCTCTCTTACTCCTCAAAATTTTCTGTGGACGCTTTATCTGACCCGAGAAACCATCCGTGTGATTTACGGGCATTTTTGTTCCGGGACTCTATAATCTCGAAAACCGTGTACTACACACTTCAGTTTGTCCCGTTCGGGAGGTCGTGTCGGGTCATGTTTCTTTCTCTCACGGTTTTTCTAGCACGTGTCCGAGGTCGCTGCAGGAGCTGCCTTTTTCGATTTCACCACTAATAAACAAGTATTAATCTATTTTTAACGAGTATACAACTTTCACCCGATATTAGTTTATTGCATACCGACAACTTCAAATGTCCTCTGTTACTCCTCAAAATTTGTTTGGATGCTTTATCTGACCTAAGAAACCGGTCGTGTGATTTACGAGCATTTTTTTTTTCCGGGACCCTATAATCCCGAAAACCGTATATTTTAAACTTAACTTCCAGCCGTTCGAGAGGTTGTGTCTGGTCATGTTTCCTTCTCTCACGGTTTTCTAGCACGTGTCCGAGGTCGTTTCAGGAGTTACCTTTTTCGATTTGAGCACAAAATAACAAGTATTAATCCATTTTTAATGAGTATACAACTTTCGTCCGAGATTAACTTATTGCATACTGGCACCGTCAAATGTCCTCTGTTACTCAAATTTTCTGTGGACGTTTAATGTTACCCAAGGAACCATTTGTGTGATTTACGGGCACTTTTGTTTCGGGACCCTATAATCCCGAAAACCGTGTATTAACACTTCAATTTAAGCCGTTCGGGAGGTCGTGTCGGGTTGTGTTTCTTTCTCTCACGATTTTTCTAGCACGTGTCCAAGGTCGTATCAGGAGTTCCCTTTTTTCGATTTCAACAATAAATTACAAGTACTAATTTATTTTTAACGAGTATCAGACTTTCACCCGAAATTAGTTTATTGCATAGACTTCAATTTTAGCCGTCTTGTTTGTTTCTCTCTCGATTTTTCTTGCATGCGTCCGAGGTCGCTTCAAGAATTGCCTTATTATATTTCAGCATCAAATAGCAAGTATTAATCCATTTTTAACGTTTATCCGACTTGTACCTTAGGTTCGTTTATTGCATACCGGCACCCTCAAATATCCTTTGTTACTACACAAAAATTGTGTGGGCGCTTTATCTGACCCGATGAACCGTCCGTGTGATTTACAAGCATTTTTGTTTCGTGACCTTGCAATCCCAAAAACCGTGTATTATACTCTTCAATTCTAGCCGTTCAAGAGGTCATGTCGGGTTGTGTTTCTTTCTCTCACGATTTTTCTAGTATGTGTCCGAGGATGCTTTAGGAGTTGTCTTCTACGATTTCAGAACCAAATAACAAATATTAATCCATTTTTAACGTTTATCCGAGTTTTACCCCAAATTCGTTTACTACACACCAGCACCCACAAATGTCCTCTATTACTCCTCAAAATTTGTGTGGATGCTTTATCATACCCAAAGAACTGTCCATGTGATTTATGGACATTTTTTCTGAAACCTTGGAATCTCGAAAACGATGTACTATATATACACTTCAATTTCCGCCGTTCCGGAGGTCGTGTGGGGTCTTGTTTCTTTCTCTCCCGATTTTTCTTGCACGTGACTGAGGTTGCTTAAGGTGTTGGCTTTTTCGATTCGAGAACCAAATAAAAACGTAATTTATTTTCACAGTACAACTTTTACTCATTATAGTACATTTTACCAACTAATTTCCATTTCATACCCTCACTTAAAAAACCTGATGTACTACGTCAAGAAAAAGAGGAAAAAAGCCACGAAAATTGGAACCACTCCAGTACTACATCCACCCCAACGCCGCCACCACCATCACCACTGTACATCCCCACCCACCGCCAGATCCCAGGCAACCGGCCACCATGCCGCCATCTCCGTCTCCCCTCGTGCTAACATGTCCACCATTCTAATTTCCGCTCACCTTGCACACCACCGTACTAGCGCTCAGCCAGCGGCCACTCACCACCGCCGCACTTCCTTCACCCCTCATCCTCCTCCTCCGTTGAACACCTCCTCCCCTCCCTCCGACTTGGTTGAAGCAGCCACATTGATATATACTCCATTGTTCAAGAGTTAGACAACGACCAAATTTGTATGGATTAGGGAATGCTGAAGATTTGTAAAATTGCGTTGTGTGCATAAATTCAGCCAATTAAGAATCTTAGTGACTGTAAATAACATAAATTGCAAGAATTTGATGATTGGTGTATGATTAATTTGTTGTGCTCTTCGAAGAAACAACGATTGAAACCGATTTTCATCAACAAGAGGTTGATAACCTCTTCGAAGAAATTTTTTGGCGCAATAGACTTTCCTAGTGCAATTTTATCAATTGGAACTCGAAATTGTAGTAGAAATCAATTCGAGAGCTTTTAAATGGAGGATGAAATCGGACTAGTTGAAATTAGAGAGAATAACTTGGAGAGAAATTAGAGAGGGGAAATGTGAAAGGAAATGGGAGGGGTATAATTGTCCATAGTGTACTGTAATGAGTAAAATGTGTACTGCGAAAATCAGCACCCAATAAAAATATTAATTCATTTTTAACGAGTATTCGACTTTCACCCGAAATTAGTTTATTGCATACCAGCACCCTCAAATGTCCTTTGTTACTGCTCAAATTTTCCGTGGCACTTTATCTGACCCGAGGAACCGTGCCTGTGATTTACGGGCATTTTTGTTCCGAGACCCTGGAAGCCCGAAAACCGTGTATTATAACACTTCAGTTTTAGCTATTTGAGAGATCGTGTCGGGTCTTGTTTCTTTCTTTCCATTTTTTCTTGCACGTGTCCGAGGTCGCTTGAAAAATTGCCTTTTTTTTTTGTTTCAGCACCAAATAGCAAGTATTAATCCATTTTTAACGAGTATCCAACATTCGCCCGAGATTAGTTTATTGCATACCGACACCCTTAAATATCCTCTATTACTCCACAAAATTTGTGTAGACGCTTTATCTGACCCAATGAACCATCCGTGTGATTTACGTGCATTTTTGTTCCGGGTCCCTGCAATCCCGAAAACCGTGTATTATTCTATTCAATTTCAGTCGTTCGGGAGGTCGTGTCGAGTCATGTTTCTTTCTCTAACGATTTTTCTTGCACGTGTCCGAGGTCGCTTCAAGAGTTGTCTTTTTCGATTTCAGTACCAAATAACAAGTATTAATCCATTTTTAACGACTATACAACTTTCATCCGAGATTAGCTTAGTGCATACCAGCACCATCAAATGTCCTCTGCTATTCCTCAAATTTTCTGTGGATGCTTTGTCTGACCGTAGAAACCGTCCGTGTGATTTACGGTCATTTTTGTTCTCGGACCCTACAATCCCGAAAACCGTGTATTACACTTCAATTTCAGCCGTTCAGGAGGTCGTGTCGAGTCCTGTTTCTTTCTCTCACGGTTTTTCTAGCACGTGTCCGAGGTCTTTTCAGGAGTTCCCTTTTTCGATTTCAGCACCAAATTACAAGTATTTATCTATTTTTAATGAGTATCCGACTGTAATACCCGCCCTATTAGGGACCTGTTGACTGACCCTTGACCTTTTGGGATCTCTAGTGAGAGAGGGAAGGGGAAGAGTTAGATGCTTTCGTGTCTGGATACTCGACCTAGTAAAGGCCACTCGGCCGAGTGCTTTGGTACTCTACCGAGTGCGGTGTACTCGGTCGAGTATGCTTCACACTCGACCGAGTACGCATCTGACAGCTTGTTATAATATTACGTGTAGGTTACGACTTAAATCATGTCGGTCATACGTTTTATCATTTCTAAACCTGACACTCTCTCTCTCTCTCTCTCTATCTCTCTCTCTCTCTCCAACCATGATTTTACCATGAGCCATAATCGGGGGGTAGAAGTAGCTTATGCGCGGAGTCATCGAGTTGGGTCGTAGCCGCCGCCGGCATCTGAATGTTCTTTAAGGTAAGTTTGTGAGTATTCGTTAATCGATTAGTCAATCTGAATAGCATAGTGATAGGGTATAATTATTGTTGATTGTTGGAAATGATGTGGATTCTTACTAGGCTTGATGTGATTAATGCGATTTATATGGAGTGGTGAAAAGGTAGGGTTTTCCTATTCAGTTTCAGTTGTGATTGATTGATTAAATAGTTGTGTTAATGTGATTACCATTGTTGTGAGTGTTTTATTGTAATGATTCGTTTACAGTATTGTGTTGTAGTGTGGCGGCATTAATTGCATTACTCGTATCAATTTGTGAAGCCATTGTCGGAGATGGTCTTCTCCCCCATGTTCACCCCTTGTGGCTCCCAGTGACAAGGGGGATGTGCACATTAATGATCTAGGTTCGCTCGTTGCAATGAGCGGGGCTTTAAGTGTCAAGGCTACGGTTTACCACTGGTTGTGTGGGTTACCTGTTGCGACGAGAACCCGGCTACTCATTGTGATGAGAGCCATCGGTTACAATGAAGTTGGAGATAGAGGAGTTGGTATTGCTTTGCTTGGTTTCGGTACTGGTTGTGCTTACTACTTTCTTGTTATCTTATACTGTTACTGACTTGTGTGGTGTGTTTGTTGTGTTTCTTCTTGTTGTCTGTGTCTGTGGGGATCCATTTAATATTGCTGGCAAATGGTGAGCAGTGAGACTTTGTTGGTTATGAGTGGATGCTGTCTTGGTGTGGCTGCTGGGTTGGAGAGGTCGCGTGACGTAGATTTGGTCGTTAGACGATAGTAGTTTCACTAGTTGTATCGTACGTTGTATAATTGAGTGGTTTACCGTTTTAGCTTCCGCTCTATATTGTAACAGAGTTATTAATTGTTCTTTTATGGTCTATTTGATATACTTACCTCGGGCGACCGAGATGGTGAGGGTTTTACCTACTAGGGAAGGTCTTGTTAAGGCTCGTTGGTCAGTGAGGGTGTTACACCGAATTTCACCCAAGATTAGTTTATTGCATACCGGCACCCTCAAATGTTCTCTGTTACTCCTCAAAATTTCTTTGGAAGCTTTATCTGACCCGAGAAACCATTCGTGTGATTTACGTGCATTTTTGTTTTTCGAGACCCTACAATCCTGAAAAACGTGTATTTTACAGTTCACTTTTAGCTGTTCGGGAGGTCGTGTCTGGTCATGTTTCTTTCTCTCACAGTTTTTCTAGCACGTGTCCGAGGTCGCTTCAGAAGTTGCCTTTTTCGATTTCAGCACAAAATAACATGTATTAATTCCTTTTTAACGAGTATCCAACTTTCGTCCCAAGATAGCTTATTGCATACCGGTACCATCAAATGTCCTCTGTTATTTCTCAAATTTTATGTCGATGCTTTATCTGACCGTAGGAACTGTCCTGTGATTTACAGGCATTTTTGTTTCGGGACCCGACAATCCATAAAACCGTGTATTATATACTTCAATTTCAACCGTTCGGGAGGTCGTGTCATGTCGTGTCTTCTTTTTTTCTCTCACGGTTTTTCCAACACGTGTCCGAGATCGTTTCAGGAGTTGACTTTTCGATTTTAGCACCAAATGACAAGTATTAATCCATTTTTAACAAGTATCCGACTTTCACCCAAGATTAGCTTATTGCATACCGGCACGCTCAAATTTCCTCTTCTTTTACTCCTCAAAATTTCTTTGGACACTTTATTTGACCTGAGAAACCGTCCGTGTGAATAACGTGCATTTTTGTTCCGGGGCCTTACAATCCCGAAAAGTCGAAAACCGTGTATTATACACTTCAATTTAAGCCGTTTAGGAGGTCGTGTCAGGTATGTTTCTTTCTCTCACGATTTTTCTAGAACATGTCCGAGGTCGTTTAAGGAGTTTCCTTTTTCGATTTGAGCACCAAATTAGAAGTATTAATCTATTTTTAACGTAGTGTCTGACTTTCACCCTAGATTAGTTTATTGCTTACCGGCACCCTCAAATGTCCTTTATTACTCCCCAAAATTTCTTTTGACACTTTATCTGACCCGAGAAACCGTTTTCGTGATTTACGGGCATTTTTGTTCCGGGACCCTACAATCCCGAAAATCGTGTATTATACACTTCACAATTTCAGCCGTTCGGGAGATATTGCCAAGTCATGTTTCTTTCTCTCACGGTTTTTCTTGAACGTGTCCGAGATCGTTTCAGGAGTTGTATTTTTCGATTTCAGCACCAAATAACAAGGATTTTTGTTTTTTTAACGAGTATCCGACCTTTACTCGAGATTAGTTTGTTGCATACACTAAAATTTTAGCCGTCTTGTTTTTTTCTCACCCGATTTTTCTTGCACGTGTCCGTGGTCGCTTCAGGAATTGCATTATTCTATTCTAGTACCAAATAACAAGTATTGATCCCTTTTAACGTTTATCCGACTTTTACTCGAGATTAGTTTATTGCATACCGACACCCTCAAATGCCCTTTGTTACTCCACAAATTTTGCGGAGACGCTTTATCTGACCCGAGTAACCCTCCAAGTGATTTACGATTTTTTTCCGGAACCCTACAATCCTGAAAACCGTGTATTATACACTTGATTTTCAGTCGTTCGGGAGGTCGTAACAGGTCATGTTTCTTTCTCGCATGATTTTTCTAGCACGTGTCCGAGGTTGTTTCAGAAGTTGCCTTTTTTCGATTTCAGCACCAAATAACAAGTATTAATCTCTTTTTAACAAGTATTCGACTTTTACCCGAGATACGTTTATTGCTTACCCGACACCTTCAAATGTCCTCTGCTACTCCTTAAAATTTATGTGGATGCTTTATCTGACCCGAGGAACCGTTCGTATGATTTCCGAGACCATGGAATCTCGAAAATCGTGTATTATTTTATACACTTCAATTACAGCCGTTCGGGAGGTCGTGTCGGGTCTTCTTTCTTTCCCTCAAAGGTTTTTTTAGCACGTGTCCGAGGTTGTTTCGGGAGTTGACTTTTTCGATTTCAGCACTAAATAATAAGTATTAATCCATTTTTATCAAGTATCCGACTTTCACCCGAGATTAGCTTATTGCGTACCGGCACCCTCAATTCTCCTCTGTTACTCCACAAAATTTTTTTGGAAGCTTTATCTGACCCGAGAAACTGTTCGTGTGATTTAAGGGCATTTTAGTTCCGGGACTCGACAATCCCGAAAACGGTGTATTTAACACTTCACTTTCAGCCGTTCGGGAAGTCGTGTCTGGTCATGTTTCTTTCTCCCACGGTTTTTCTAGAACGTGTTCGAGGTCGCTTCAGGTGTTGCCTTTTTCGATTTCAGCACCAAATAACAAATATTAACCCATTTGTAATGAGTATCCAACTTTCGTCCGAGATTAACTTATTGCATAGCCAAATGTCCTCTGTTACTCCTCAAATTTTCTATGGACGCTTTATCTGACCCGAGGAACTGTTCGTATGATTTACGGGCATTTTTGTTCCGGAACCCTATAATCCGAAAACCGTGTATTATATTTATACTTCACTTTCAGCTTTTCAGGAGGTCGTATCGGGTCATGTTTATTTATCTCCCGGTTTTTCTAGCACGTGTCTCAGGTTGCTTGTGGAGTGGTCTTTTTTTATTTCAACACAAAATAACAAGCATTAATCTATTTTTCACGTGTATCCAACATTTACCCGAGATTATTTTATAGGGAGGTCGTGTCGGGTTGTGTTTCTTTCTCTCGCGGTTTTTCTAGCACGAGTCCAAGGTTGTTTCAGGAGTTACCTTTTTCGATTTCATCACCAAATAAGAAGTATTAGTTTATTTTTAACGAGTATTCGACTTTTACCCATGATTAGTTTATTGCATACCGGCACCTTCAAATGTACTTTGTTAGTCCTCAAAATTTCCGTGGACGCTTTATCCGACCCGAGGAACCGTCCGTGTGATTTACGGGCATTTTTGTTCCTGGACCCTACAAGCCCGAAAAACGTGTATTATACACTTCAATTTCAGTCGTTCGAGAGGTTGTGTCGGGTCATATTTATTTCAGGAGTTATCTTTTTCGATTTAAGCACCAACTTAACATGTATTAATTCCTTTTTAACGAGTATCCAACATTCACCAGAGATTATTTTATTGCATACCGGCACCCTTAAATGTCCTTTGTTGCTCCACAAATTTGTGTAGACGCTTCATTTGATCCGAGGAACCGTCTGTCATTTACGGGCATTTTTCCTCCATCCTTAAAAACCGTGTAATATACTCTTTTAATTTCAGTCGTTTGGGAGGTCGTGTCGGGTGTGTTTCTTTCTCTTCGGGTTTTCTTGCACGTGTTTGAGGTCGCTTGAGAAGTTGCCTTTTTAGAGTTCAGCACCAAATAACAAGTATTAGTCTATTTTTAACAAATATCCAACTTTCACCCGAAATTTGTTTATTGCATAGCGGCATCCTCGAATGTCATCTGTTACTTCTCAAAATTTATTTGGACGCTTTATCTGACCCAGAAAACCGTCCGTGTGATTGGGCATTTTTGTTCTAGGACCCTATAATCCTGAAAACAGTTTATTATACACTACAATTCTAGCCGTTCGGGTGTCGGGTCATGTTTCTTTCTCTCGCGGTTTTTCTATCACGTATCCGAGGTCGCTTCAGATGCTGCCTTTTTCTATTTCAGCACCAAATAACAAGTATTAATCCATTTTAACGAGTATCCGACTTTCACCCAAGATTAGTTTATTGCATACCGACACCCTCTAATGTACTCTGTTACTCCTCAAAAATTTTTTGGACTCTTTATCTGACCCGAGAAACCGTTCGTGTGATTTGCGGGCATTTTTTATCCGGCACCCTACAATATCGAAAACCGTGTATTATACATTTCAATTTCAGTCATTCGGGAGGTTGTGTGAGGTCATGTTTATTTCTCTCGCGGTTAATCTAGCACGTGTCCGAGGTCGTTTCTGGAGTTGCGTTTTTCGATTTCAGCACCAAATAACAAGTATTAATCGATTTTTAACGAGTATCCAACTTTCACACGAGATTAGTTTATTGCATACACTTTAATTTCAGCCGTGTTGTTTGTTTCTCTCCTGATTTTTTTGCACGTGTCCGAGGTCGCTTCAGGAATTGCCTTATTCGATTTCAGTACCAAATAACAAGTATTAATTCATTTTTAACGTTTATCCGACTTTTACTCGAGATTAGTTTTTGCATACCGGCACCCTCAAATGTCTTCTGTTACTGCACAAAATTTGTGTAGACGCTTTATCTGACTTGAGGAACCGTCCGTGTGATTTACGGGCATTTTTGTTCCGCGACCCTGCAATCCCGATAACCGTGTATTTTACTCTTCAAATTTAGCTTTTCGGGAGGTCGTGCCGGGTTGTGTTTTTTTCTGTCATTGTTTTTCTAGCACGTGCACGAGTTTGTTTTAAGAGTTGCCTTTTTTCGATTTAAACACCAAATAACAAGTATTAATCTATTTTTAACGAGTATCCGACTTTAACCCAAGATTAGTTAATTGCATACGAGCACTCTCAAATGTACTCTGTTAATCTTCAAAATTTATGTGGACGTTTTATCTGACCCGAGGAACCGTCCGTGTGATTTACGGGCATTTTTGTTCCGGAACCCTACAATCCCGAAAAGCTTGTACTCTACAATTCAATTAAAGTCGTTCGAGACGTCGTGTCAGGTCATGTTTCTTTCTCTCTCGGTTTTTCTAGAATGTGTCTGAGGTCGCTTCAAGAGTTGCCTTTTCGATTTCAGCACGAAATAACAAGTACTAATCTATTTTTAACGAGTATCCGACTTTCAATCGAAATTAGTTTATTGCATACACTTCAATTTCAGCCGTCTTGTTTGTTTCTCTTCTGATTTTTATTGCACGTGTCCTTGGTCGCTTCAGGAATAATTGTCTTATTCGATTTAAGAGCCAAATAACAGGTATTAATCCATTTTTGACGTTCGGGAGGTCGTGTCAGGTTATGTTTCTTTCTCTCACGGTTTTTCTAGCATGTGTCCGAGGACGTTTACGGAGTTGGCTTTTTCGATTTTAGCACTAAATAACAAGTATTAATCTATTTTTAACGACTATTCGACTTTGACCCGAGATTTGTTTATTGCGTTACGGCACCCTCAAATATCCTCGGTTACTCCTCAAAATTTCGTGGACGCTTATCTGATCCAAGGAACCGTCCGTGTGATTTACAGCCTTTTTTTTCCCAAGATCCTCGAATCCCGAAAATCGTATATTATAACACTTCGATTTCAGTCGTTCAGGAGGTCGTGGTAGGTCTTGTTTATTCTCTGCCGATTTTTCTTGCACGTGTCCGAGGTTGCTTCAGGAGTTTTTTCTTCGATTACAACAACAAATAACAAGTTTTAATCCATTTTTAACGAGTATCCGACTTTCTCCCGAGATTACTTTATTGAATACTGGCACCCCTCAATTGTAATCTGTTACTCCTCTAAATTTCTGTTGACGTTTTATCTGAGCTAAGAAACCGTCCGTGTGATTTACGGAAATTTTTGTTCCGGGACTCTTCAATCCTAAAAATCGCATATTATACACTTCCATTTCAGCCATTCGGGAGGTCGTGTCGAGTCATGTTTCTTTCTCTCACGTTTTTTCTAGCACGTGTCCGACGTTGCTTGAGTAGTTTGGTTTTTCGATTTCACCACCAAATATCAAGTATTAATCAATTTTTAACGAGTATCCGACTTTCATCCGAGTTTAGTTTATTACATACCGGCACCCTTAAATGTCCTCTGTTACTCCTCAAAATTTATGTGGACACTTTATCTTACCTGAGGAACCGTCCGTGTGATTTACGGGTATGTTTTTTTCGAAACCCTAGAATTCCGAAAACCGTGTATTATACACTTCAATTTGAGTCGTTCGAGAGGTCGTGTCCGGTCTTGTTTTTTTGCTCCCGATTTTTCTTGCACGTGTCCGAGGTTAATTCAGGAGCTCCCTTATTCGATTACAGCAACAAGTAACTAGTATTAATCCATTTTTAACGTGTATCCGACTTTTCCCCGTGATTAGTTTATTACATACGGGCACCCACAAATGTCCTTTGTTACTTCTCAAAATTTCTGTGGACGCTATATCTGACCCCAAAGACCGTTCGTTTGATTTACGGACATTTTTATCTGGGACCCTACAATCCCTAAAATCGTGTATTATACACTTCAATTTCAGCCGTTCGGGAAGTCGTGTCGGATCATGTTTCTTTGTCTCACGGTTTAGGAGTTGCCTTTTCCGATTTCAGAACCAAATAACAATTATTAATCCCATTTTAATGACTATCCGACTTTCACCCCAGATTAGTTTATTGCGTACCAGCACCCTCAAATGTCATCTGTTACTCATCAAAATTTATGTGGATGCTTAATCTGACCCGGGAAACCGTCCATGTGATTAACACGCATTTTTGTTCCGGGACTCTGCAATCCCGAAAACTTTTTCTTATACAGTTCAATTTTAGCCGTTTTGGAGGTAATGTTGGGTCATGTTTCTTTCTCTCACGGTTTTTCTAGCACGTGTCTCGCTTTAGGAGTTGCCTTTTTTGATTTCAACACGAAATAACAAGTATTAATCCATTTTTAACGTGTATCCGACTTTCACCCGAGATTAGTTTATTGCATACTCTTCAATTTCATCTGTATTGTTTGTTTCTCTCCCGATTTTTCTCGCACGTGTCCGAGGTCGTTTCTGGAATTGCCTTATTCGATTTTAGCACAAAATAACAAATATTAATCCATATCGGCACCCTAAATTAAATGTCCTCTATTACTGCACAAAATTTATATGGACGCTTTATCTGACCTGATGAACCGTCCGTGTGATTTAGGGGCATTTTTGTTCCGGAACCCTGCAATTTCGAAAACCTTGTATTATATACTTCAATTTCAGTCGTTCGGGAGATCGTATCAGGTCTTGTTTCTTTCTCTCCTGATTTTTTTTTGCACATGTTCGAGGTTGATTCAGTAGTTGCCTTTTTCGATTTGAGAACCAAATAACAAGTATTAATCCATTTTTAACGAGTATTCGACTTTTACCCGAGATTAGTTTATTGCATACCGGCCCCCTCAAATATCATCTCTTACTTCTAAAAATTTTTGTGGTCGCTTTATCTGACCCGAGAAACCCTCCGTGTGATTTACGGGGATTTTTGTTCTGGGACCCTACAATCCCGAAAACCGTATATTATACATTTCACTTTCAGCCGTTCAGGAGGTCGTGTCGGGTCATGTTTATTTCTGTCACGAATTTTCTGAGTTCTCGAGCGTTGTACCTACAACAGTACTTGTAAATACGGGGAAAAATGCGGTATGCTAAGTGCGGTAGAGAAAGACACAAATTAAGATAAACTAATTAAAAAGACATGTAATACTTGCTTTGTGATGATAAAAAGGATCTAAAATGTCCAAATATGGGGGTGGAAATTAGTGTCTTTAAATACTCTTAATAAGCTGCACTAGTATATAAGGGATCAAAGGACATACATTACTAGAATGTGTAGAATTGCTTCTTTACATTAACTAGTACCATGAGTAGAAGGTTCTCATCTAATCTTTCCGGATCATTTGATTACATATTTCCACATTTCGGTGTCTTATTCATTTGTTACCTTTTTATATTTGGAATGTTTTTTGTCATCTAATTACAATAAGCATAAATGATTCTGAGTTTCTGGTTTAATTTATTCTATAAATTAGTTTTTCTGAGTTGGTTTCATTCTTTCTATTTCCTATTTATCCAGTTGAAAATCTTCAGAATTTGCAATGCCGACATACTTCTTTTCCTACTTGGAGGCAGGATATGTGAAAGCCATAATGTTATGGTGAATTACGAGTGTAGTTATTATGTCATGAAATGGATAAACATAACTTTTTACTACTCGTCGGGTAATAAATTAAGAGGAAGATTTGGGAAGGTATTTCTTATTTTCGTTCTTGTTATGGTTTATTTATCTATTTTTAGCTTAATATTCTTACTAATGGACTTATTTGTTAAATATAGTTGTGGCAGATTCAACCATGTCACTTGACGATTTGGATGAGATTAAGCCAGCGTGGGCCACCAAATGTTTAGAGAACATGTAGATTAGTTTATTAACTGAGGCGTGTATGTATTCATACACCTGGATATATCTTTGGTGACATTGATTTTGATGTTATTGTTATGTTGGATGAGATGAGATGAGGTAGATTGACGTAAGTTTCTTGGACTTGTATTGTTTGGAATATTTTTGACAGTTAATTGTTCATCAATAATATTCGGAATTATCAAATTTATATGGAGGTGCTGCTGAAATTTCTTCCAGGAATTTTTATTTTAAAAAACATTATATATATTTATTACGACAGTTTCTCTATAAACGACGTCAAAAGGTAAATAATTTCGCCTTTAATGGCGGTTCTTTACCAACAAACGACGTTATAATACCTTTAGTGGTGGTTCTTTAACAACAACCGACATTATACTAACCTCTCACGGCGGTTCTGTATCTACAACAAACATAATAGAGACCATGTAGTGGCGGGTTGTAGTACAAAGTTATTATTGAAATACCTATGGTGGCGGTTTCCAAAAAATAACTGCCACTGTAGATGAGTTACAGTGGCGGTTGTCTAATAACCGTCGTTTTATATAAGTCTATAATGACGGTTTTTTTAACAACCGTCGTCGAGAAGAGCCATAGTGGCGGTTGTACAACCGACGCAAAGTATATACGACGAACCCAAAACCTTTAAGAACCGCCACAAAAGGTCATTTAGGACCGCCATTATAGGAGTTTTATCTACTAGTGTATTCAACTCGCTGACTTGATGACAATACCCATCTTATCTCAATATAATATCTCGTTATATTTAGTTTTCTCTCTCTAAATTATGTTAAGCTTTCTTACTCTACAATGACATGATCTTCATCATTGTTGCTCATTCATGAAGCTCCTTGCTTCATTTCACAAAAAACATTTCAAAGCTTCGCTACATATATAAAAATTGAGCTAAATTCGTAGGGATTAAATTGAGATTATAAGAATTAAATTGAATTTATTAGGACAAACTAAACTAAATGAGATGACGTTGAAAATAAATTAGGCTTACAGTCTTAGACTTGGTGCAATTTGGTTATTTAATTACAGCTCACAGCTCTTTTGAGAATAGTCTAATTAACTGATTTGAAATATTAAAAAAAAACAAAGAGGTTATACAACCATTTTTTTACAAACAGTTGGATATTAGTTGTAACATAGAGATGGAATTAGAAAGGGAAAAAAAAAAGATTACTTTTATTAGATCATGTTCAAATCTTTTGTACTTTAGGTTGATGTGCATGGAATAAGTTGTGTATAGTATTGTAGTGTACCAATAAAGGTGATTAATTAAACATATACTCGTAGTATATTAGTATCAATTAATAAGGATGGTCTAAATAGTGAATGACTTCTCAATACTAATATTTACATGTTAATATGGAGGATAGGGAACGCAAAACATGGATTTAAACTAGGTTGAGATTATATAGTATTAATAATTACTATTCTGATCCTTCCATCCTACTTTTATTTTCTCTTTTGTCTCAAAATTGTATCCCAAAATTTTACCCCTTACTAAATTTTATTAAGAAAAAACTTTAATTAAGCAATATTGCCCTTGATAAATAACTCCCACCATAAACATCATAAAGTTAATATCTTAACTTTCATTAATTCAAGGGGTAAAGTTGATAATTCACAACTTTTTTTTTAAATCCTCCCAAAATGGAAATGAGGACAATAAAAATGGAGTAAATGTTGAAAAAATTTGTAGCATTAAACACAATCAGTAAAATTTGCCTTTTCATTCTAAAAATAAATTAAACATCAAAACAAATACTAAATGCAAGTTGAGATTTTATTGTTATAATAAATTTTCCAGGACAATTTAATCAATTATTTCATTAACATTATAATTCTCACCATATTCGTTCAAAATAATGTTAATCATTCAATCTACCTTAGATTATAATTCGCAAATAAAAATATGTAATTTTCTATTTGAAAAACATCTTTTAGTTGAATTAATTACATATCTCAATTATTTTTAATAAAACAATAAGAGGTAAAAAAGTCCGGGACGGAAGGAGTCTAATAAAAACAAAGAAAAATAAATCAAAGACAACAACAACAATAATAACAATAATCGTTACAAAACACTAATAAACGTAAGAATACCCGTGGCAAAAGTTTAGTAAATTGTGGTTATATACATAATATAAATATACTTTGACAATATATTATGTCAATATACGTATGGACTACTAAGACCTTTTTCTTAGGACGTTCTTTTGTCCTCATGGCCTGGTGTTGTCGCAAGTTTGGGCTTGCATAACATCACTAATATGACATCATAGCTAATCGCGTGAATTTCACGGGTAATAGAACTTAGTTGGGTTAATAAAAACGTATAGATACAAATTATAAAACACAATGATAAAAAAAATCTCAATATTTAAATACTCGTACCAATACTAAAATTAGCTTCTTAACCTAAAGTTCCAAAATAATATAGGAAAGTATCGACCTAAATTAACTTGAAAATAACGAGTACTACACTTATATTAATAACTTACAAATAAAATCAAAATTTAGCTAGATATTTGGAGTCGCTCCCAAAATTTGACATAAAATCAATAAGATCACATTGATCGGCAAAACATGGTGCGAAACCAAACTAAATTATGCTAGTTAAAATTATACCAATATAATTTTTACGGGATTACCAATTTTTATGAAAAACATAAAAAGCCACTTTTACTCTGGTCGAGACCCTTCTTCCCGACTCCATACCCAATAAGCATCACCGCATGCCCAATCCTTGTATTATTTTCGTATAACGACGGTGTTGACTCAATGGTTTGATCGTTAATGACTTGTTTGCATATCTTGTTGTCTTCCGTGCATTGTATTCGCAGATTATAGGATCAAACCGCCTAATTTCAGTCGTTGCACGTCGGAGATTCGGTGGTGGAACTTCCTCCGTATCCAACAAAAATTCATTTTCAATATCGGATACATCGACCTTAACTTGGCGTCTTTCCCATGTAAACCAATTATCGATCCTAAATTTAGAGCAGCCCTTGAAACTTTTTCCTCCTACTTGTGGATTTATTTTCACGAAATGCATCTCGAAAATAACCACATTTTTCTTCTATTTCTTCCAACAAATTGGATGTTTTTCTAGAGTTGGTTTCGGTCAACTAACGAATCGCGACTTTATCCCGAAATAAATTATCTAAATATCTTGTTTTCTCCGGGAGAATACTAGTTTCAAAGATAGTCCGCCGTGTATTATATACATCTACTAGAGCGTAATATCGATAGGTTTCAATTAAATAGATTCAAATTAAATAAAAATGGGAGATATAAAAGTAGTAATATTTCACATTTGATTAAATAATAATATCCGTTTACAAAAATGTTGGATTGATTATTTTATGCATTTCAATTGTAGCATATTTGGGACAACAACAACAAAAAAAATCTTCTTGCAAAAAAAAAAAAAATCTTGCAAAAAATTGTAGTATATCTTCTTGCAAAAAAAAAAAATTTGTAGCATATTCTTTAAAAATCTTGTACTCCACCAAGAGTAAGAACTAGAACTACAAAAAAAAAGGACACGTGGCTGCTTCGAGGCTCGAGCCTCTAAAATCCTTGCCAAGCTTCACGAGTAATTGAGTATAGTATGCAATTAGGTATGTCTAAAATAATTACTTCGTATTAGATTCAAGTAAAGACCTTACCTATTTTAGGAGAATATATATGTACCCTTCTACTCCCCTATCTCATTTTTTTTGTCCTCTTTTTCATTTTAGGAGAATTTAAGGAAAGTGGTAAACTACTAACTTTACTTCTTAAATTAAAGAAAAGTTGAGATATTAATTTTATGATGGTTATTGTGGGAGTTATTTATCAAGATCAAAATTGGTTAGTTAAAGCTTTTTTTTCCTTACTAAATCTAGAAAGTGAGCAATAATTATGTGATAGAATTTTGAGACTAAGGGAACAATAAAAGTGAGATGAAAAGAGAACTATTTGTTTATTTCTTACTTATACCTTTCACTCATTAATAAAATATGTACCAAAATAAAATAAAATAACTTTTATTGATTAGTATAATTTTTAGGCATATCATTTATTTTTTTCATGTCCTTTCTCGGCTTTTGTTTGACGTGGGGTTTGTAATTGGTTAAGGGTGGATATATGTCCAGTTAATAGATCCTACAACCAGTTGTAACCAGTTGTAGAATTCGAGTTTTATAACAAAGTTTTCGAGTTTTATTTTAAATAATCTTAGCTATACCATAAAGTTTATGAACTAATCCACTTAAACATAAAAATTTTAACTTTAAGAAAGCTCAGAAAAATTATATATAAGCTCAGACGCTCTCAGTTAGATAAAAATTCACCATGAACATAAAATTATAAATATAATTATTTTAGGTTTCTTACTAAATATATTGCTAAACAATGCAATTTTTTTTTCTTTTTTTTTTTTTTTCTTTTTACAAAACCTTATTCTTTACGTGAAATAATTTCATGAACTAAATACATGGTATTACTACCCTTTTAAAATTCTATTATTAGTGTTTAATTTCACTTAAGTATTTACAGAATTTATTTGTAAATTACTTAAATTAAATAAATATTTTCTTTTCCATATATTTTATATTTTCCAAAATCTTATCCTTTACGTTAAATAATTTAATGAACTAAATACACGGTATTACTACCCTTTTAAAATTCTATTATTAGTGTTTAATTTCACTTAAGTATTTACAGAATTTGTTTGTAAATTACTTAAATTAAATAAATCTTTTCTTTTCCATATATTTTATATTTTCCGAAAAAAATATTTTATATGATCTTTAATACTTATTTGTCGATTAATTAGTTCTGTAAAACATCTTCTATATACAACAAAGTTATAGTAACAACAATAGTGAATTAGTGTCTTTCAAGAAAAAAGTAGTGAATTAGTGACAATACAATTTTTTTTGTTTTCAACTTCATTTATTTTTCTTCATTCTTAATTTCTTATGTATTCAGTTTTTTTTTATTTCGAATACATATAATACTACTCCATATGAAATATCTTGAAATTATTAACTTATAGTTAATGCGTATTTTTTTATTGTAGTTTTTTGAGTTAATTAAGTTTAAAGCTAATGGAATATGGATGGATTTTTAAAGGAAATAAATGAGTTAAAGTAATACAATATAATAATAAATTGATAATCCATGTCATATTAGTTTGCCAAGTCACATTGGTTTTGTGTACGTGACTTTTTTTATCCCATGTGGCATTGTCTATGTGACATTTAAGCCTTTTAATAATGTTTTATAGATAGACGATAGCTAATTATGCATGATCAATGTTTATAAATGAGGTATAGTTTGCCAAGTCACATTGGTTTTGTGTACGTGACTTTTTTTATCTCATGTGGCATTGTCTATGTGACATTTAGGCCTTTTAATAATGTTTTACATACAGCTAATTACATGATCAATGTTTATAAATGAGGTATACTGTTCATTTGTGTACATACATACTCGCTATCGTTGTGTGCATACACACTCGCTATCATTGTGTACATATATACTCGTTATCACCGTGTACATACATACTCATTATCGATTTGTACATATTTGCTAACATTGTGTACATACTTACTCGCTAACGCTGTGTACATACTTACTCGTTATCGCACTATTTAAAATTTTAAACCCTCTGAAAATCTTCTATGTATTTAATTTAGAGTTTGCTCATTCTCACATTATAAAAACTTATCTCTTAATAATTATCTTTAAATGTTTTTCATAAATACAATGACTCTTACAAATATATTTTTCTTTATGGATTTAGTGGTCTAAGTTTACAACTTTTTAAAAATGTTTTATTACTTAAAGTGTAAAGCATGGTAAGGCATCCACTTAAACTATCTTTATATATCAAATTATATCAATAAATATAATGGAAGTTATACTCAACTGAAAGCATTTTTTTGCAATAATCATAATGATTTATATTTTATATTTTTTATAAATATATTTTTTATATAAATTTAGAAACAAATGATCGTACTTACTTAATGTAATTTAATAAGTACTACGTAATATTTATTAAGCATATTTAATGTAAATTTGGAGAAAAGTCTTCCAAGTCAAGTCTAATATAACATAAGCATATCAACAACATATGTGGAATGTTGAGTTAAATAAGGGGTACACAGTCGCAAAAGGGTTTGAATATCTTAGAGAAAAAGAGGAAAAGTGGACTATTCCAAAGTATGGATTTGTAGGATGGATATATCACGACGGACATATGAATACGAATGAAAAATTGTTCAAACTGGGCACGCATGTGTGAAGAAGATACCTGTTGTATTTGTAGGGATAACACAGAGAGAGCATAGACCATTTATTCTTTGATTGTCGGATGGATATGGGAAGAAGGAGAACAACATTACAGTCGGATGGATATGCTTAATATTACTCTAAATGCTTGTTTTTACCATATATGACGAGAGAAGAACCTCAGCAAGCAGCATGAATTCACACTCATCAGACATAACAATGTAAGCTTGCTCGCATTATTATATCTAAGGAATTAAAACTTATATTCCTGAGCTTTAATAAGAGATTTGCTTATTGTCTAGCTACCTACTAGGATAACCGTAAAGCTACTCATAGCACAAGAAGATGGAGATAAGGAGGAGGAAAAGGAGAGGGATAGAGGGAACAAAAGAGAGGTAGAGAAATGGAGGGATGGAGAGACAATGGGTGGAGAAAGAGCTTCATATTAAACTATGTCGTGTGACTTTTAATAATTACTCAGTCATTCTAAGGTTAAGTAAAGTGATTTAGCAATTAATATAGCTATTTTTCTATTGTATAGAGATACTATGGTGCTAATTTCGATACTTCTTATCCCGGGGCCCAGTCGCCCCGAAAACCGTGGATAATAAGTTTTAGAATTGATTATTGTTTCAGGTCATCCTAAAAGCCGGAAGATTTTTTGCTAAAATATCTATAGGCTCATTCTGTCCATAAATGAATATCGGATGTTCTTATCTCCCTCAAAACAACATAAAATAGAATAGACAACTTGTTTTATCTATTACAGAAGACACAACTTTGGAAGTAGTCTTAAAGACCCTAAATGTGTCTATTCCAAATCATATGCAAATTCTAGTACCCGGCCTGAGTCATTTTTGTATGTTTTATCGATACTATGGTGCGAATTTTTACATTTCTTATCCTAGACCCAGTCGGCCCGAAAACCGTGGATAATAATCTTCAGAATCGACAGTTTTTGTTGAATCCTTGTCTATAGGCCTATATTATGTCCTAAAATGAACATCAGATGTTCAGATATCTCTCAAGACAACATAGAATAGCTGAATAGAGTATGCAACTTGTTTTGTCTATTACAAAACAAACACGTCCTTAAAGTCTGAGGGTCCCTAAATGCGTCTATTTCAAACGTATAACAATTCTAATACCCTTAGTTATTTTTATATGGTGTAGAAATATTATGGTGCGAATTTCAAGACTTCTTTTTCCAGGGCACAGTCAGCCTAAAATCGTGGATAATGACTTACAGAATTGGTAGTTTTCGGCCATCCCGAAACTTGAAAGATTTTTTGCTGAATCCTTTTCTCTAGGCTCATTATGTCCTGAAATGAATATCAGTTGTTCTTATCTCCCTCAAAACAACATAGAATAACACAACTTGGTTAGTTTATTACCTACACGACCTTGAAAGTAGCCTTAAGGTCCTAAAATGTGTCTAATTCAAACCGTATGCTAATTCTCATACCCTAAGTCATTTTTATAGGCCATAGAGATAATATGCTACGAATTTCGAGACTTCTCATCCCGGGGCCCAGTCGGCCTAAAATCTGTGGATAATAACCTTCAGAATTGACAATTTTCGACCATCCCGAAAGTTTTTTTTTCCTGAATCCTTATCTATAGGCTCGTTGTATCCTAAAATGAATATTGGTTGTCCGGATCTCCCTCAAAATAACATAGAGTATAGTATACAACTTGTTTTGTCTATTATTGACGCGGCTTTGAAAGTAGCCTTAAGCTCTCTAAATGTGTCTATTCAACCCGTATGCCAATTCTAGTACCCCTAGTCATTTTTATATGGTTTAAAGAAACCATAGTGCGAATTTTGAGGCTTCTTATCTGGGGTCTAGTCGGCCCGAAAACCGTTGATAATAGCTTTCAGAATCGACAGTTTCGGCTATCCCGAAATATTTTCTGTTAAATCCTTCTGTATAGGCCTATTACGTCCTAAAATAAATATCGGATGTTCGTATCTCTCTCAAAACAACATAAAATAGTATATACAACTTGTTTTTGTCTATTACAAGCACAACCTTGGAAATAGTGATAATGTCTCTAAATGTGTCTTTTTTAAATCGTATGCAAATTCTAATATCCTCATTCATTTTTCTTTGGGATAGAGGTACTATAGAGCGAATTTTGACACTTCTTATTCCAAGGCCAAGTTAGCCCAATCGTATGTTAAAACAACATAAAATAGAGTATGCAACTTGTTTTGTCCATTACAAACACGACATTGGAAGTAGTCTTAAAGACTTAAAGTCCCTAAGTGCGTCTATTTCAAACCGTATGCAAATTCTAATTAAAATCTTGAAAACGTTTGTTTAAAGCATAACTTGTTTACGCCACAAACTTATAACAGGTCAAATTTGAGAGATAAGACAAAAGCAAATGTCCTAAAGAGTAACAAAACAATTGTCCTACGTAACAAGTTTGAATTACTTTTAAGACGGATATAAAACCCGACATAAGAGAGAGCAACTTTGTTTAGAGTACTAGATTGATAGTATAAAAACCAAGTTTTTTCTTGGCTTTTGATTGGGGGCTGAGTTTCGACATATGTGGGTCCTCCATATTTCCTATTCGATTTAATTACTCGCTCTCCTCAACCCAATACATATTCCAATCTCATATATCTATTTTAATTACTTATGTTAAAACATAAGTTAAAATGTCACGATTTACATAAAATATTGCAATTTATATATATTCAATGGGTCTAACATGTCAAATACCATGATAAGAAGCCATTTTATTTATTTCCTTAAATGACTCCTTATCATGTGCCTATTGGGCACATGATAGAAAAACCTTTAATATAATTTAATAAAATACTAGTTGGGCATATGATATCAATAAGTCCATATCATTCCAAAAAAAACCTTTAATATAATTTAATAAAATACGGTTGTATATTATCTGATATTCAAATCTAATATTTATCAAATATTCGAATCTCCAAATATGAATTATTTATATTGTCACGATATTAAACACTTAATCATGTGTCTAAAAGCAAATAGAAAATTGAATTATATGTTCATTCAAGTCTCAATCTAATGATAATGTGCTTACGAACTTTAATATTACGATCCATATATTTTTTACACAACACGGGTATAAAACTAGTTTTGGATGAATTTGAGGGGATGTTAAAATTGAGGCCCACCCCCAAAGACCCATATAACCGTACTGTGGATTTCGAAGTAGAGGAGTCATGATGATGATCAGTAATCAAAGATTGAAAGAAGAAAAATAGTATTGGATGAAGGCCGGGAAGTCGATTCAGGGGTTGGAACAGCTTATCTACCACCGATACTCGTCGTAATTCTTCTTACATTCTCTTATTTATTTTTAATTTAACTTTGAATTAGTATTGAATTATTATTATTATTATTATTTTGTTTAATTAGGTTGAATTCCGCAGCTGGAGGACACATCTTAGATCGTACTCGTACAGGGTTAGTTTTTTTTAATTTTATTTTTATCCCTGAAATTGAATTTGTTGTGAGTTTAATATGTATGACTGTTGGTTTAAGTTATGCAAAAGATTGTTTAATGCATTTAGTTTAGTAGTGTATATGAGAAAAAGAGATGAAAATATCAACAGTTTAGTAATCTCAATTTTGTGGGCTGATTAATATGAGTATATACATTGAATAGAATAACCCTACTACTTGTAACTTGTAACTTGTGTTCCTTGTTGCTCTATTATTTTATTTCCAGGGCTCATAAGATTATGCGTAACCTTGCTCATACTCATCTGTAAGTTTTTGTCTCAATTCATTACACTTCCTTTCATTCGTCTCCAACTGTATTACTCAGTAATCGTTAACCTATCAACTTTCCTCCTCAAATTCAGTTCTAGTTCTAGTTCAGATTTGGATTTGGATTCAGATAGGTGCTTTATCCCTGAAAGCAATGATTATTGGGACTCGGACTTGGAGTGCGAAGAGTATGATCCCGCCCTCTGGCAAGACCTAGCTGTTGTTGCCTTGAAGTACTACCATGAGAAACAGGTTTCTTATTTTCTTCTGTCATGTTTTTGGCAGATTCTAATACTAATGTTATTCTTGATTGTTGATATTGTTTTGTTTTTTTTAAAAAGGGTGTTGAGTTGGAAGTTAATGGGAAAATTTGTGCGTCTCCTCTTCATTATGGGGGTGGTATTGGCTTCCATTTGGACTTCCAAGCTAATGATACTACTGGTTCGCTAAACAAGATATTTGCTGAAGTATTCCTATCCGAAAAGAATGGAGAATGCAGAGTCCTCTTCTGTGACATTATGGACCCCAATGATCCGGGTATTGTTCAACTTCAATAGTCTGTCGCTATATGGAATGGTCGCAAATTTGATATGTCATTCAACTTATTGTACGGTTTGTTGATTAATATACAGATCTATTGAAGGGATGCAGATTTTGTTCACCATTGGTACTCCATCCAAAGGGTATCAAGTTTTTCAAAGCGTCCGTCGAATGGTCTGATGCATAATTAGTGCAAATGTGACATCGGTATGTCAATAACTTGTTGGTCTAGTAACAAACTTGGAATGATTGGTACCTTGTTCTGTAAGGTTTTGTTTGGTTTAGTTGGGTATGTAACAAACTACAAGTCTTGGCTCAAGGATTATTAACATTACCACATTCTACAACTGAAACATTGCTTTGCACTTGTATAGCCATTTTCGTATGTATGGCGTTGCCTCGGTTATAATAACTTTTAACATCATACGTAGCTACCACTCCCTCCATTCAAACCCACTTGTCCGTTACTCTTGCATAATGAATCAAACAAGAATAATGAATCAAACAAGAATCCATGACTATATTTTCTCTTACAAGTTATTGAGGATATTGAAGATTCTTTTTAGTTGAGAATAATGTCCAAAAAGCACAAGTGATCTGACAAGTGGATTTGAATGGAGGGTGTAACATGTTAGCCATGACACGGAGTGCGGTTGCTCTTGATATGGACTGGGACAAACTTCGAGTCCAGTGGTCTAGTGGTTCAAGGGGCGGGCGAGGAAGCAATTGGGCTTCAGGACTGAGTCCCTAGTGGCGGATATGGGAGGCTAGTTGTACCAGACGGGCCGACTAAGCTGTCATAAGACCACGCCCTGCCTACTGGCTTTGGCAGGCTGTCCATTCCAGTCAGATTTTTTCTGTCCATTATTAAAAACACAAAGTCGGCCCCTCTGCATTAAACAGCCCAATCAAATTTGCCTCTTTAACAAACCAAGATAAATAAATAATTTAAAGAAGAGCCCTTAAGAGTACTTTTGTCATTCATCATTGATTTTTACTGCTGCTAGCAAAGTCCAAGTAGCAACAGCTGCGATTTATATACGATCTTGATCATGGTTTGATCCTGAAGACATACCCACAGTTGCATAATAGTAATGCACAACATCTGATCTCTGCATTCATTATTGCTTCATCATATAACTTGTACAGACTACCAAATACGCGTTTAAGTAACCAGATTCATCGACAGGCAAAGATTATTATGAATTTGTTGCTAACAAAGTGTAAAAAGTTAAGATTACAAGATTAGCATAGTTCTTCCTGCAAGATAGGACCTTCCATGTGACTCACATTAGTCCACATAAACTTGATGCACCCAACAATTCTATAGTACCAAAAAAGCAGAATACAGTATGCCACCAACTCCAACGCTCTGTACAACCAAGAATCCACCAAGTTGCACCATTAGTCTCTTTCCTACTCTAGCATGGATCCGGCTGACCATACGCCACATCAACATATATATGGAGCTCAAAACCCGTCTATTGGGTTCTCTGATACGGGTTCGAGCAATAGTAAATCAGTAAAAGAATAGTCGGGGACTCACTGCTCTAGGCCAAGGTCACCCCACTTGACATTGTATCGAGCTGCAAGATAGTGGGCCCCGACAGGTCCCCTGCTACCATAGGGATAATACTCGGGATTTATTTTTTTGTCTTCCAGTTCTTTAAGAAGTGGAGTGAAGAGGGACCAAGCAGCATCAAGTTCATCACTGCGGATAAACAGCCTTCTCTCTCCTTCTATTGCATCGAGTAGAAGCCTCTCATAGGCATCTGGAATCTCCTTTGCATACCTGGAACACTCATCACCACCAAGTATCAGCTGTGTGTGCCTACGACATTAATTACTTCGTAGCAATATTACGTGTGGTTAGGGGTTTTATTGCTCACATCCATTGCAATTGTCTCAAGGTGAGAAGTCTTTTAGACTCTCAACTCAGAACAAACTACTACTCTTCAGAAAATAAAAACAAAAAATTCAAACTCACCACTAGGGTTCCATCAGCAATAAAAATTGCTCAGGAAAGTTTTTGCTTCCAGAGACAAATAGGCTTGGCCTCAAGAGCCTAACATCACTGCTAATGTACTAGTATGGCTTTCTCTACTTTGTTTAGGCCATGAAATTATGTTCTACGTATACATTCTCTGCAAATTTGCAGAGATACGTAAAAAAAAAAAAAAAAAAGAGTCAAACCTGTCAGCGTAGTGAAGATTGAGGGTGCTCCTATCTAATTTCATGCCCAAACCAGGAACTTTGTTGTTGATTTTCAGATAAATAGCTTCATCAGGCTGAACATGGATAACAAGCTCGTTGGTTGCTTGATCAAGATCTGTCCCAAAATTTCTATTGTACAAGTTTCCCGGTACATGCCTAAACTGAACTCTTATCTCAGCACTGAAAGGTGAAACCCATGATCGTTAGTGTTTTGTTCTCTTTACTGACACTAGCCAAATGATATACTCGAGTATATAATTAACCGATGTTTTTTTCAAAAGAAGTACCTCCGGGTATGCAGAGCTTTGCCAGCCTTCATAAGAAAAGGAACGCCATCCCACCTGGCATTATCTATAAAGAGTGCTGCTGCTGCAAATGTTGGAGTTAAGCTGCCTTTGGGTACAGTAGGGTCATCAGTGTAGGCTGGGTAACTAACCCCTCCTCTAGTGTGGCTCTTGTATTGCCCTATTACCACATCATCAAGCTCCAAAGGCCTCATTGAACGCAATACTTTGACCTGGCCACCAAGAAGATAGAAAGATAATTAGACATGAGCGAGTACAAACAACACAAACTCCAATGAGGCGGAGTAAGCAAACCTTTTCATTTCTGATATCTTCGGCGTCCAAACTAACAGGAGTTTCCATGGCAAAGAGAGCTAATATTTGCAGCAAATGGTTTTGCATTATATCTCTTATAATACCATAATTGTCAAAATACCTGAACATACCACCACAAGTTAAAATCTATCAGCTCATTACAGGACAGTGACTTATACGAAGCAGCTCATAAAAATGAGAGGAAAACAGTTGAGTACCCGCCCCGGCCTTCAGTGCCAAAATCCTCAGAGAATATTAACTGCACATTTCTTATATACTGCCTGGACCATAAGGGTTCAAATATGAGGTTGGAAAAGCGAAGAACCGACAAGTTTTCAACAAGCTCCTTCCCAAGATAATGATCTATCCTGTATGCCGGAAAGGAATACAATCAGGATCATTAGTTATGAGCTACAATATATATCAAACATAAATCAGCCCCAAAATAATGGAAAAAGGTATTCCTTCCATTCAAATCCAAATATCCCATTTCTTTTTGCACATATTGCAGCCTTAAATATCTTTATGGTCTTTAACTATACATGATAAAAAAATCACAACAGTTTGATATTCTTATTGTACTCATGAAGACAAATCGTACAAGATTGTCGCAGGACTATATTTTTACTTATATATTACACCGTACAAAGAATTATGAAGATTCTCCTCACTCATGAATATTGTCAAAAAGGCCAATGGGAGATTTGAAATTGAATGGAAGGAGTAAGGAGTATTAAATTACGACCGTACCTGAAAATTTGTTCTTCCTGCAAGTACTGCTTCAGGCTTCTAGTCAAAGCAGCAGAAGATTCCGAGTCTCGACCAAATGGTTTCTCCACGATGACCCGAGTCCAACCATCAGCAGAAGATGCAGATAAACTTGCGCATTTCACAGCATCAATGAATATGTTTGGTGGGATCGATAAATAGTAAAGGCGATTAGCAATTCTCCCAGCCTAGGAAAGAATACAACTCGGTCAAATTATAGGTTAAAAACAGTTGGATCTGTGACAATAGGGATCTAGATACTATCCTAACAAAACTGGAGAAATAACATGAGACCTCTCTAGCAGCAATATGACATACACACAAGCTCATGGCAACTCCAAATATTATATACAGTAGATTCAACAACTTGTCAACTAGTATAGGAAGAAGTGCATTTAAAAGAACGTAACCACAGTTCCCAATACCTCAGATGATTCCACCTATACAAAACAAGGAGATAGATGTGCGCAACCTAATCACAATACAAAAAATACTATAAAAACAAAATTACTACTGAAAGTTATGCTGGGAAGTGCACCGACCTAATGTTACTTGACACTATAAGAAGCCCATATAGCTTAGCGAGTCATTTTGCTCTAGTGTTTAACTATCCCATAAACTTCTAGGGTGCTGTGCTCACAACTGGTGCATCAAATTGGTAAATCAACTTTGAGACAACTAAAGAGCCAAGTAAATAATCAGAAGTATCAGTACAAACAGAAGGTGATGTACTGACATGTCCCAAATTGGTAAATAAACCAGACGGTAAAAGAAGCAAGTAAACTACCAAAAGCAAGGCTACATGATTGAAGTTACTCCCTCAAGATAAGATACAAACATGATCTATCAATCAATAATCTTGAGACATCAATCATCTAATTTCAGAAAATACAAACAATACTAACATATGTATTGGATGTTCAGACTTGAGAGTCCATCTCAGCTACGCAGAAACTACTCAATTGGAGACAGTCAACAGCCTCAAGTAAACACATCCTAAATCTGCAACGAACTGGATCCCAAATCATTAAAATTTCAATCCACATAGCAATGTAGCATATAAGCAATACCTCATGTTGCTTGAGTTTCTTATCTAGGTCTGCGAAATTCTCCTGAGAATCATACTGTCCAGAATGGTAAAAGCACCTTTTAAGAAATTCCTCCATCTTCTCACCGCAATTCTCCCTGAAAATTGAACAGACAAACGATGAAAACGGACATCCAAATTCAACTCCTAATTCAGACAATCTGTTAAAAGTAAAGCAGAGGGGCATGGTACCTCTTGTCAATCCTGCAAGTAAGAGTCTTGCTAACCATGTTTCTCAGCTCCTCATCACTCATCTTGCTCCTTGCATAACCAAATATAGTGAAATGCTGCAAAGCCCACAAAACAACCACAAACAAATTTGTTTACCTTTGATATTTGAATAAAAGGTAAAAGAGAAATGGTCCTGAAGAAAGATAGAAGTAGACCGACCTCAGGCAAACAGGATTCATAATAAAGGGCAAAAAGAGCAGGAAAAATCTTCTTCTTAGCAAGATCACCAGAGGCCCCAACAACAGTGATAGTGACAGTTGAGCCATCCTTGGTGACATCAATTCCACTCAAATCAATACCAGCTTCCTTTGCTGACCCTGACCCTGACCCTGATAATATCTTGTCTTCTTTCAATGTCTTTTTCCCTACTACACTAACCTCACTTTCAACCGGTGTTACTTTTGTCGCCACCGCACCTGAATTTGATTCCATACATTTTTCATTAATTAAAAAACAACCCATTTCACCTATTGCATAGCGGAATAAACCCAAGTTGTAGGAAATTTAATAAAACAGCAAAAGAATAAAACTTTAATAATTAAATAAAAGGAAAAGAAACAAAGGATTGAGAGGTAGCTAACCATGTTGCATACGGAGCGCATTAGAAGAAGGGATTGGTAGTCTAAGTAGTTGTTTAGAAGATAATTTGTTAGAAAAAGAAGAGATATTGAGGAATCCATGTCGAGGATCTAATGAAGAAGATGATGAATAATGATGACATGTAGAAGAAGAAGAAGATGAAGAAGCAAAGTGAGGAGAGGAAAGAGTTGACATTTTGGTGGTATGATAGATAACAAATTAGAAGAGGAAGAGGGTTTTTTTGTTGTGATTACAAATCTGTAAAATGTCAAGATTAACTCTTTTAATTTAAATTAATAGTTAGGGAACTTGGAGATCATCGAAGGGTATCAACTATCATCAAGTGGTGTTTGAGTTAGAGTTAAACAAACCCAAAACCCACCCTTGACAACTTCCAAAGGCTGCCTACTTTGCCTCCAACTTGCCTCCCTAATTTGTCATCTTACTTGAATCAAGGGTCTTATTTAATTATTAATGCTAATTGCCTTGTACCCTTCCTTGTTGGTAGGCTTACAAATGAGATGCAAACTTTGTTGAACATCAATCATTCAACATACACACACTACTTTCATTCCACTCCTTTGTGTTTTAATGCTTATAATCCTACGCCACAAAGCCTACCTTCCCGTGCCCGGTCTAACTATTTCTAGGCATCCAGTTTTTGTCCCATCTAACTATTAGACACATATTTCCATCATACTATAACAAACCAACTTACTTATCAGTGAAAAGCACCCTACAATTTTTATTTGGCTTATAAACTAAACCAATGCAAACCAAACTTTGATACTTGTTCAAGGAGTAGCAAAATGTCCAACTTCAACCCATGAGGTTCAATCTGCTCCTACACAGTCATAAATCTAAATTGAAAGAGGAATATACGCTGCATTTTATGATTTGAGAAATGGTTGAACAAGATAGTGACGTTATTCCTCTTTGGGTAGAGTCACCCAAGAAAGAATGTGTATCATTCATTCAACAGAAAGTACAAAGCTCAAGGTTCAACATACAAAGTGCTACCTCAAGAGATGGAGTGCAAAGAAGAAAAAAATAAAGTATTGATCTCAACAACAAACTCAATAGAGGGAGCACACTAGAGAAACCACCCCCAAAACAATTACATTTCCAATATGAGGGAGTTCACTTGAGTGCGCACATAGCTCGATACACGCAAAAAAAGTCGCCCTCAAAAGCGACTGATTCTCAATGTCTTGAACTCAAAAGAATTGGATAGAAACTATTCCCGACGACAAAAATCTCCATCTACAGCCTGACAAAAGACAGCCACTTCTACAACCTATCTGCTAACATTCTGGGAGGAAATGCAAGAGCTGCTCCTAGTTTGAATTACCTCTACCTCAAAACTGACTGTCTAAAATGAATGCTTCTTCTCATAGTACAAAACCAACCTTCTCCTGAGAAACAAGGGAACAAGGATGGGCAATCAATGGCTCGTAATGATCACCTCCAGCACCACACCAGCTTGTCCCTTTCATGAACAGGAAGACTGGGGGTTCTGTTATTTGGCCTCTCGGTCGATGTGGGAGGAAGAAAACACAGTTGTCTTCATCCACCATAGCATCTGATCCATGTGCTTGTACCTGTCACGAACAAAGTGATACGTCAGCTCTAGAACGTGCAACCAAAAGAGTTGATAAATAACACGAAGCGCATATTGCTAAATGCTACATAATACATACATATATATGAACCTAAAAGCTATGTGGCAGTTTCCTTCCGAATCTCTCAGCTGTAAAAGGGAGAGAGAGGGAAGAGGAATGGAGATGTGATGGTCTCCTTCCAAATCTTTCATGAATTATAATTATTGTTTGACTGGTATGAGGGAAAATGAACCCCTCTTTCTGCCTTCCCTCCATGTTCTTCAACCCAACTTAGTAGCCATACAATGAAATATTCCCTCCCTTTCCATCCAAAATTCCAAATACCTCGATCAAAACAACAAACTAGCAACCAGGTCAGAAAGACGATAACTAGCTCATATTGCTACATACATAAAATGAACCTAAAAGCTATGTGTGACTCATGTCTGGTGCATCCAAATCCGGTAATTAATTTCAAATTTTAGCCAACCTCGTAGCGGTGCTCAGAACTCAAGTGGAAGTATAATTTACTCCGTAAGCTTAAATTCTCATTAGTTGAGACATCACATGTAAACTTGATTAGTCAAGTCAAGGGGTTGTATTTGTATTTGCCCACGATTTCTTAAATGTAAACTTTGGTCAAAGGGGCCAATAAAATTGTGATAAAGCAGTAAGCTTTTAGAGGTGGTTGGAGGGTCATGCTTCCACAATTAATAAAAGAACATAGTTGAGTGACTTGAGTCGGAATGGCATGTAACTGTTGAAGCAAAATTGCTCAAAACCAATGCAGAAACATTTAGCATGGTTCTCTAATCTTGTTAATTATAAACAAAACATCCAAATGTATCATTGATTATGACCAATCTAATTTTCAAGCCACTCTCAAGCATAAACAGTTTTTACTTGAAAGCATCATTTCCTAAAACTTTATCCAGTTGAAAGAGAAGTAGGAAAACAGGTTTGAGCATTAAACACATTGTTATTAAGTTAAGCCATTCAGCCGAGGCCTACTTATCAGTAATTCACTTGTCATAACTCCTGCAGTTGAGATGGTATGAAAGATAAGCGAGCATTGCAACCAAAATCAAAAGGCATATCAACGTTGAGAAGTAAAAAGTGAAGCATACCACATAAATCTCTCTCTGGAACTCGGTGGCAAGGCACTCAATGGCAATGTCATCTCCAAAAGCAGCAGCACGGCCTTCCCTATTATCATCAACAGTTAACAAACCCTCCTCAGTATACTGCAGAGTGATGATATCATACTCATCATCAGGGGAACCAGATATAGACATGTACTTGGCCCAAGTCGGACCATCATCCACCGCAACACATCTTTCTCTGTAAATAGATTCTGCTGCCAATTCCCTTCAACCAAACACAACCAAGAATACAACAAATTCAATCACTTGATTATCAATCATAAGACACTCATTTACAACACAAACATGTCAGTAGACTAATTTACACAGGCCGCTAGAATTTGTCAGGCGGTTAATAACATTGCAACGGGAGAAAAAAACAATGGCTTTCTGGGTTTTTGACATTGTGCAAATGTTGTTAACAGTCAAATTCCAACCTTTAGTACTCTGGAATTCCAGATCTAGATCCGGAAAAATGAAAGAAACGAAGATAAAGGTATAAGAATTGAATAACAAACATAAATGAAAATCCGACCGTTGCATTGAAACAAAACTAAATCTTTCTGGCAATTTCCGGAAGCCATTGAGAGACAGCGGTAATGTTATTATTATTGTAAAACAAAATCAGATCTAAAGAGCAAAAGGGATAAATAAAAACAAGAAAAAGGAGATAAATAAATTCATAGTATTTCCGACAACAAAAATAAATAAATAAATAAATAAAATCAAGAAATAGGCATAATACCGTAACATGCCAAGATTAAGGAGCTGAAGAATAGCGTCATCAACAAGGTGACGATCTGATTTAGTAAGCAACAATTTAAGCTCTTGAACGACATGAACACCCCATCCATATTTGAGATCCGGAGAATACATATTCTTTATCGCTGATTCAACCGCATCTTTCTCCTCCTTGTCCGCCTTTCCGAAATCCTGTTGAAACCTCTGACCGTCCTCCTCCGTAACTCCGCCGCGGTAACCACCTCTCCCATAGCCCTCTGGGCGGCGGTGAAGAGACAGTTTCCGTCGGAATCGACGTCACCACCGTGAGACAACCTGAATACGAGCGGGGACAAGGATTTATCTTGTGGATGCTTCCATAGTACTCCTTTGGCGTGGAGACGTGATAGGTTTCTTCTTTGTTGGTCTTCCAATCCGGTGACGTCATCCCATGACGTCGTGGTTGTTGTGTTGGTGGTGGGTCCAGGGATATCGACGGGGGTAGGAGGTGGGTCCCGCCAAGTGAGTTGGGGTGGGGTTGAAGGGGATACGGTGGTGGTGTCACATAGGATCTTTCCCATTTTGCTTTATTATTTTAAAATTGTGGTTGGTTTGGTTGGTTGTTAGAAAGAAAGAGGAGAGAGTTAGGGTTTAACGGAAAAGAAGAAGAAGAAAGGAACACGTGGGGGTTGGGGAGATCTGAATGTGAGAAGGAGATGAAAGGAGGAAGGTAGCTAGTAGCCTAGTAGGTAGGTAGAGAGATTGATAAAATGAGGAACGTAAACGCCGCGAGTGAGTGAGACTTTTGGAATTAAGGAATGTTACCGTTTTATATTTCTCATCTGGTTGTTGACACTTGTCAATTGTTTATTGGTTGAATCTTAGTAACGTTCGGGGTGGTATTCGAGGTTGGGATATGGGGGTGACACCTACGCGCAACTAATGCCTCAAGATGCAATTTGCAATTCCACCTAAACTAAACTTGTGTCTTTCTTCTATCCCCCAACAGTTGCGGGCCCAATGGACCACATATTCCAAAGCCTTTTTCCTTTGCTTTTTTTTTATTTGATTTTTGGCCCAATGACCAACGTTTATCAGCGCCCAACTACAATTCTCAAACTCATAACAACAAATCAATTGGGCATAATCTCATACCCATAATCTCATTTATAAATCTCATTCATTTGTTTATTTTTTTATATAGGGAATTGTTTTGAAAGGTAATTTGATTATTTTACGTAACTTATTATTCACCTGTCACTCAATAGTAAAATCCAAAAATGATCTCTTACAGTTCTACCCCTCTCCTTAGTCTTTATGTCAATAAAAAAAGTAAACAAATGATTGAGATATGGAAGTATATATACAACCACTACAAAACCAGAAATATCAAACAAGTAGTCTAACAAAAATTGTTCATGGAGTTAGTTTCATCAGTAATATGGTCAAAAAGTAATATGGTCAAGAGTAGTTCGTTAATGGTTTGCAGCGTGTTCTTTCAAAGGGTAAAAGTGATTTGTCAACGATCTTTACAGGTCGGAGGTAAATTTTATTAAAAAACGAAGGATCCCTCAAAAGCTACATGAAGATAGCGATAATAGGGACGAAATTATCGAGATCTTTGTTTTGAGATCCACTAGTTTATAAGAAAATTACCGGATTAGATTTGTTTTCGATTATAATTATTCTTTATAAGTGCCGTATGGCATTCTATTAATGAATTGTTCTTTTCTCTCAAAAAAAAAAAAAAAAAAAATTGTTACCCATCATTTCAGACTACTACACTAGCTATTATCGTAAATAATATCTCTAATATATCACTCACTGCGTATTTATTATCTACCACCGTTCATCTAACACACGCTAAAAATAACAACATTCGCTGTGATTACAAGGTTCACATGGTGTTACGTTCATGCTTTCTTAATGCTCTATTACACATAACATAATCACCAAAATACATGTTTTTTCCCTTAAATATATGCAAATCGAATATAAACGGCATTAGACAAACGTGAGTATATAACACCCATAATATAAATACTAATATTCATAAATCACAAAATATCGTCAACTAAAGGCCTCGATTGTTTGGCAAAAAGCGATCACTATCATTTGCCTTGTAAATTATCTTTGCACATGAGACATGACTACTTAAGATACTTTGAGAAAGATGAAAGACAATGAAATATAGTTAGTACTTCTATAAACAATGGATATTCATATAAGGAAGACAGGATAATAATGCAAAGGGACCCTATTTTGACTAATCTAACCAATTCAAATCCAACAATTGAATTTTTTAATAAAGGACAAAGAGAAACATACAACATTTAATTAAATTAGAACATGCAAATTGAGATTGGGTCTTGCTCAATCGGAGAAAAGACCGATCATTCAACAATATAAGGGATAAAGTGATGACGTGAACCCATTAGCCCAAAATGCTAATTAATTTGACAAATAACCTTACTTCGAAAAAAAAAATAAAAAAAAAATCTGTAAATTTAGCTTAAACTAACCACTCAACTGTTTTACTTAAATTTTCTTCCCATTTCATTAACAACTCAACTATTTTACGGAAGAAAATTATTATCAGTATCAGTACATTAGAGGTTTATACAGGGTATTGAAATGATACAAGAACTTCCTCAATTATGCATCTGAAAACACGAACGTGGCACGGTAAGAGCAAAAAGAACAAGAGGTTAAAGCCAAGAGACAAGAGTAGTCACCCAACCTCATCAGTCTATCATATATATCAATGCAATAGTAGCAGTATAATGCAGCAAGATGTGTTCACTGATGTTACAATCCTGCAAGATTAAGAAATAAAATCCACTCTTATAATTTGTTCGATTATTCTACAGTTGTGATTAGAGGTTGCAATCTGTCACTTTAAAACATAACCAATTAAGCTAAAGGAATGTGTTGCTCAAACCGTATATATTTGTCATCGAACCTTAGGCTCTATTTGGACGATGTGAGATCTGTAATCTCGTCTAATAATAATAAATCATGTCGCGCGCCTGTATGTTTACATCTATCTAATTCGAGTACTTTTCATAAATCACAAACAGTCGAGTACGTAAATGAATAGTCGAATTGACGTAAACTTGCAACATAAGGTAAAGCTTCTAGGGGCATCTTAGGAGATAATGATATCACATGCATCTTATCATATTAGACAACATTCACAAACATCTTTCCATTTGCATTAGATGAGAATGCTTATTATGTTAGCTATACCATATTCATGCAACATAACCAACTGCTTTTGGCTCCATCATAAACAGGATCTTTCATTTTCATTTTTCAGACTATAAATAGACACCTGACCTTCCCTTGTCGCCATTTATAGTTACTGTGGATGGGCCCTAATCACTGGAGAGTTTAGGTCAATTAAACAATGAGGCAAAACACACTGACATGGGATTCAGTACTTTGGTATAGCTACGAGCTAAAAGGACTTGATCAAGTACGAGCTAAAGGGACTCCATCACATAGCTCGTAGACAACAACTTAGGTTTGCAACAGGATGTGGGTTCCATCAGCCAGGCGCAACTGATAAACGGAAAGGAGAATATAAACAGACTATCTTGAAGCATATCCAAAATCCTGTGAGAATGTTTTACTACATACTATTTCATCAAATCTGTAAGTAGCCTATTCACCAGGATTGCAGTACCTTACTAGAGTTTAGAATCGACAAGTACTCTTAAAGGGGTGAATTGAGTGTGACTTGTTTAAGAGAGTCTAATACGCTGTATCACAGGATTATTAGTTACTAGTATATGCTGTGACTAATTGATGAAACAAGTGAAGAATGCATCTCCCTTAATCACTATCAGTATATGAATTTCTGGTGCTAATGGACAAACAAGTCGGATAAGTTATCCCCATGTGACTAAGTAGAGGGACAAAGAATAAACAGACAATAATCCATGTCAAGAAAAACTCTATTCAATCCTCCGCCCAATGTGCGATTTGCTCAATTATAATTCAATCTTTCATCCTTACCCAAATATCATCGATTAACAAAACAAAAAAACGGAGTAAAGCAAATTAAGTTACCTGGAAGTTGGTGGTAAATGGAGTGTCAAAATGATTCTTTGTGCAGGAACCTTTGAGTTACCGCGGTAATGTTGTTAAAATTGTGACCGACATTCTGTAAATTTGAACTTGAAGAGTTGAAGGTATTTACTTGTGGCATCCAACAGTATAATAAGAAGTTGAGCGTAGCTTCTCTGAGTAACAACAGCTTGAGGGTCCCAATTCAAAAACAAGTGAGCCCACTCTAGTGCCTCATAAACTTGATATGATTTATCATGCATATATATAGTAAAATTTTGTACACGTCTCGGTGTCCTTTTATCTATCTATCTATCTATGTCCTGAAAAGTTGAGAAGATATAGTTGGAAGTAAGCCTCAAAATCCGAAATAAGAAAAGCCTCTCCTCCAACAACGGCATCACTTTGAAACATCTCTACATACAGCAGCAAATTGGTCAGATATCACCACCATGAAGGTAAGCAAGCCCCTTCTTCATTAACCAAATCTATACTTTACTTTCAAATCACGGTAAGCCCCACTCATTATTTCATTTGTATTGACTGGTGCAGTTACTCACGTGGATGCATCGTAAATTTAAGCAAGGTAGCACTGAAACACTGACAGACTTCCCCATTGGTAAATATTTACTTGTTTGTTATACACCAATATTTACATGCAGTTTCAGAATAGTGATTGAAAATTTTGGTTTTACAGGGCAGCCATTGCTTGACCATCCTAACTTCTATCACAAGCAAAACCACTGCAATGAAACTTGGAGACAAGTTCACAGAGATGGCCAACCTCAACTATCATTTACCAATCATGAAACACCAAACTTCACAGACTTCGAAGAGAGGGAGTCAATGGAGTTTTCTGATCTTTTTCAAGGATTTTTAACAATTGGTACCCTTGGAACAGAAGCAGGCTTCACGGAGCCAGAGACGCCCAATTTTGATGTGTCTTTCAACAGACTTGCAGAAGAAGAGCATGAAGTGACAGAGAATGAACTGAGGATCATCAACGATGAGCTCGAGAAGGTGCTTGCAGCTGAAGCTAAAGATGATGGTTGGACAGACTCCTCCAGCCGAAACAGTCATGTTAGCAACGGCAGAATTAGTCATGCAAGCACCATAACTCTGAGTGGCAAGCCACTGGAAATTCCAGAAAGCACAAATCTAAACTGTCCACTTCAGGAGTATTTATTGGGATCGGCTGTCGAAATGCCAGAAAAGGCAGCGGTGCCAAAAAAGGAGAACAGGACATCTTTAGGTGAATTATTTGAGAAGCAAAAGGCAGAAGAGATTTCTGTAAGCAAGCCTAAAAAGGGGGAGAAACGGGAAGACAAAGAGACTGAAAAAACAGGTATGAATCTCATGAAAAAGATACCGAAGAAGAAAATTCCCAGTGCAGCTTCTAAGAATTCAGCAGCTGCCGAAACAAAATTATTCAAGGTACGTCATATTGTTCTCACTCACCAAGTTTCATACTTTTAGTTAATAAATTTGATCAAAGGATCAGGAAAACATTTCTGGTCTCCTGAACAAACATTTGTAACCATCAAATGCAAATATCTTGTGTAGTTGTATCATGTTTAACTGTAACAAATTTTGAATGTAGATCCTGCACAAATTTCATAGGAAAGTCCATCCAGAATGCTTGATAACAGCTACTGAAAAGCCAGACAAGTCACACAAGATGAGATTCAAGGACATGATACCCTGCAATGCCGGCTATTACAAGAACAAACATACCTTCTCTGACGAGGACATCTCTAATCTCTCCCAGAAAGCTCGCCGTATGGCCCACATGCGAGTTAACAACAACAGTCACACCAGCTCATCCGAATTCAATGTGGATGCTACTAATTCAAATGGGAGCAGGGAGTGCTGGATCAAAACTGATGCAGATTGTAAGTTTAACTGATTAAATATCATAAACAGACTTTCCGCTGCTCTTGCCTACATTTTGACTACAGCTCAACCAGCTGGGGTCGCTATTACCGGTGGCATCCTACATTATTGATTATACGGATTTATGTTCTGATGCCATGATTATGTCTTCTGCAGACCTTGTTTTAGAGCTCTAGAGAGCGGATGCAGCTATACGGTCATTCCATAAAGAAGCGGTGCTATACATATGTTTGTGATGCTATCTATATATATATATATATATATATATATAAATCAATATAAAATATAATATGATATAATTATATATATATATATATATATTAGGTGTGACACCATAATGCATACTAAATCAATGTAAGATAGTAATACTGATGAGTGGTTGAGCTTTGAAGAAGCAAGAAGATAATAAGAGGAACTTGGTTCGTGTCATTATGCATACTAAAAACAATGTAACATACTGTTGCTGCGTAAGTGTTTGTACCGACAACTCTGTGTAGAATTATGCTTATTTGTGATAACTATCCTGGTTTGGCGGTAGTAATTTGATTGTAGACGATGAAAAAGATTATCACCCACCATCCGTCTTACTCTTGAGACGAGATGAGCTTTTAAGAATTTGCAATTTTTACTTGAAATCCTACTCTTGTAATTTGATTTGTGTCCTAAGGTTTGTCTAAATCCTCTACTCCGGTGACCTTAGTTTTGGGAAATCCTAATTTGCTCTCCCTTAAGCCAATTTGCTAACAAAACAGGCAAAAATTTCCCCTCTTTGCTCACCTTTTCCTCCTTCAACCAAACACTGGGTAACGGGCTAAAGGCCCCCACTGGAACAACTAAAAGAGACTGAGCCACTGCGAGCCCACAATTGCTAAAGCATGGTCAAAAGTTGGTCACAAAATTATTGAGCTAATCTGAAAGGAGCAATGGATTACATCCTTAAATCATTTTAAATCTAGACCCGAGCAACTCTACAAAACTTTGTGACCAAGAAACTTGTTCCTTTCCGTAGAATCTACTACAGGATGCCTGCCTATGTAGGTAATTTTACCCGTTTCAACTATTGTCAATCAATGCAGAACAGCAACAATCCACATGAACCTGAAATTCCTAGTGCGACTAATTGTCCGAGAAAGAAAACCAGCGAGAGAGAAAACCACCATTTCTGACTGGCTGAGGTGTCACGTGATTTCCGTTGGAGACACTTGGACTGGAAGCGTTTTCCACAGCAGGTACTGTATCCGTTGGAGACTCGGACTGGACCCTGGAACCGTTTTCCACAGCAGCACTTCTGACTGGCTGAGATGTCGCATGATTTCCGTTGGAGATACTCGGACTGGAAGCGTTTTCCACAGCAGATACATTATCCCCCATGTGACCATTTATCTGAAATCAAGGAACATTGGCGGATCACATTTACATCTGTTATCATGGTACTTCCAGCCTTTTACACAGATTAAAGGTGTATAAATATTCATATCACCATTCTCACTTCTGATATCTACGGGTACCAGAGCGGTGGATCCCAAGAGTGAAGACACGTAATTTTTGTATTACTCTAAAGCCAACTTTAGTCAAATTTCATCTAAATTAATGATGTGTTTTAGACATAATGGAGTGTTTAAATCAACATTAATGACAATGTATCAAGGTAAATTTCACATAATGTTGCCAAAAAAAATGTCCACTTCAGCGCAAAAAAAAAAGTTTTACTTTGATGAAAAATTCAGTTATATTACATCGATCACCAAAGTAAGAAATAAATCCAACAAAAGATCATTAAAATGGAATTAGTGAAACCAAGCGGAATAAAAGTAAAATTGACTTAGACCCCAAGGTGACAAAATGGAATTTTGGACAAAAGTAACATTCACTTTCTATGTCTCGTCCTTCGGTCTTACCCCATAATCCTATATAGGCTATTGATTGTTTGTGTGTTTAAGGACTGGAAAGCATACCCAAGTTCAGTTAGTAAGTTGATGGAATTTCCACTATAGCAATGATCATTTAAATCCAATAGACCATCCACACTCCGTGCAAAATAAACATAATCATCAATATAAAGCAACAAACACCAGAAACGAAAAAATGAAAGAGCATGGTGAAGATTAATATCAGTCATGTTAGCCATTTGACCTGCCAAAAAAAAAAACATACCTCACTGGATCTGTTGGAAGTTGAAGGAGAGGGTACCGAGGGTAAAGCAGCAGGCAAAGATACAGTCTGTCATGTCATAAAGTTAATGAGATATGATCGATAATCAAAGAGCATGATCACTAAAAGGGTACCAGAAAGAGCTTCAGACTTCAAGATTCTATCATTTGATCAGTATAGTACAGATAAAACACTTTACCCTTGAGGGAACTGCAACTCGTGAATGTTCAAGAGCAACTCGTGGATGTTCAAGAGCGGGTCTAGATGCATCAGGCGAGGAATCCTGAAATTTAAGAGAAAATAACTACATCTGTAAGAGCTAGATGCCTACATTAGTAAAATGAATAGCCTGATGTTTTGAATTACAAAAACACAGAATTCCACAATTGGGAAGAAAGTAGACCTGGCAAACAGATGAGGTCGTGTCGAGTTCGTGTCACATGTAAACGGGTCACAAACCCTCCAACCCAAACCCGACCCAATTAAATATCGTGTTGTGTTTGTGTTGACCCACTTACTTAAACGGGTCATCAAGCCTCAACCCTAACCCGTTAATTTCGTGTCGGGTTTTCGTGTAATGTCCATATTTGGAAAGTTCAAGTTTAAGTATATTTATGTGATGGAGGATGAAGAAAAAATAGGATTAATTTAGTAAACAGGCCATTCGTGTCGGGTTCGTGTTTAGAGAGTTCAACCCAAACCCAACCCAATTAAATATCGTGTCGTGTTCGTGTAGACCCACTTACATAAATGGGTCATTAAGCCTCAACCCAAACCCGTTAATTTCGTGTCGTGTTTTCGTGTCGTGTCATTGTTTGCCAGCTCTAGAAGAAAGTGATGACACTGGGGGAAAAAACTGAGATTGGGAAACCCAAAAAAATAAAAAATAAAAACACCACAAAACGTCGCCTGAAATTGTCATCAGAACAGTGCTGCTTTCATCTCAAAGTACAATAAGTCTCTTGATAAACGGTCTCATTCTATTTTTGTGTGAGACCAACCATTCATCTAAAAAGCTGTATCCATCTACTAACTAAAAAACTAAAATAAGAAATATCTAACCAAATATACGAGTCGCTTTTATAATAAGTTTATCATGAAACTGTCTCATGAAAGAATTTGTGAATTTATTATCAACATAAAACATTGGTTGTCAACAACTGTCAACTTCGATTTTTTTTTCCCCAAATATATGTAGAGATACACGTAAAATTGCTTGTGATTTATTTTCATATTCTAATTTCTAAGAAGTTGTAACTATTGTATTGTGTAAGAAAATATTTGTTAAAGTCAACATCCTTTACCCATCGAAGTCAGATGGGGACATGATAAATGGGATGGAAGAAGTGATATCTTAGTAGTGAATTCTGGAAGTATTTACTAAATAATCATGTCAGCAAAAGGTGAGAGACAAACAGTTAATATTTATCCAGTACAAAGAAAAGAAGACAGAAAAATCATGCCTGAATAAGATCATTTAATCGGTTGTCTTCATCCAGAGTACAAAGTAACAATTTTCCGACTCCATCCTTTGTCTCGTCCTGCAAGTTGTTTAACTATGTCAAATAAAGTAGAACTTTCATTTTGTATTTTTGTAACTAACTTGTATACAAAACATAAAATTTAAAAAATCAACAGTTGTACCTGCTTTATTTGAATTTTGCTGAACTTTTGGACCTGGCGTAAGAAAAATGCACTAGCGTCATCACAGCAGCGAAAGGAAAGGGGATAATAATTTAATTTTCTGTTATCATGAAGAAATAAAGTTCAGGAGTTGCAACTCACCAAAGTGTGGACTCTATTGCTGACAGCTTGGAACAACTCGTTCATTTTTATCATTTGTCCGCTTACAACAACAACCTGAAAATGGAGTTCAATGTGACAATAGCTAATTGAAAAGGTCCAACATCGACTAAAATAGCTCATCGTATGATCAAGGGGTTTAAGAGTCCCCTCAAGAGTGAAGTCTGGCCTTCTGGGGCGCCACAAGCCCACATGTACAAAGCCTTACCCACAGCTAAGAGACTGGGAAGAGAGTGAGACAAAAAAAGCACTTCCTCCATCCCATTTATATTATAGATTTAGTGATGAAATACCATTATCATTCTTGGACTTACAAAAGTAAGGCTACTGATTGCATCCATTCAAAATAGAAGTGTTACTTAGCTAGGGATATTATGGAAAATTCATCTTTTCAATTTACTGTATATAGAAAGGGGTCCACTATTTTGGGATGGATCTTCAATCAAGTGAAGACCAGATAAATGGGATGGAGAGCACAGGAAGATAGTAAATTAATTAATGGAAAATTAAAGGAAGAAGAAACGAAACAAGGGACTAAATTTAACAGAGCAAAGGTGTATGAGACATGAGTTGAGAAAAGTAAAGAGAACAAGTTTGAAAAAAAAGTTTGGGGAATTTACGAGCCATATTGACATGTCCAGCATATTGCACAGTCAAATGAAAAACAACTTTCCTCTGTCACATATAGACAGCTATTCCATATTCAAAACAAGCAGCTGAATATCGGAAGATTCAAATATGCAAAGATGATTGGATATGCTGAGCTAAAAGGCTGAGAAGAATGATGTTCATTTAGACGTCAGAAAATAGCACCTTCAGATGCAATTTGGAATAATGAGGGCAGAAATGCGCCAAATACACTTGTTGCTCGCACCACATAGGTACGCCAAAAATAAAGAATTGGTATGGTACGAGACACTATAGAGGACTTGTCAACTTCACATCAAAATCAGTGTCGATTATAATAATCTAAAAGAAGTCAAGAACAGATAAGGTTTTCGCATAATCCTTACCTCGTCTCTAGTAGAAGTAGTACATTCTACAATTTCATCGAGTTTACTACTTGACTCGTCAATTTGGGAAGATAGATCTTCCTCTGTTACCTGCAGCAAGGAATAAAAATGAGATGAGACGCATTACTCCGTATAGAAAATATTTCCCAGACTGACAATTGACAAACTGTAATTTATGAAATTTCTCAATGCAGGATGCAAAGATATAAAACCACATGTACGGATGTACCAGATCACCTCAAAATTTTACGCCAGTTTACATTTGCATTGTTAAGTGAAGTCTAACAGGACACACAGTCAGTCAGTCAGTCACACACCACAGAGTCAGCAAGCAACCACTGACTTATCCACCCATTTCTCCTTAATTCTCGCAGTCTCGCTCTGTATTCTAGCTTTGACAAGTACAGTGAATTTATATTTAACAGACAATGCGGGTGACATATGTCAAGAGAAGTGCCTTGGAGAGAAACCACGAACAGAAAGTTGACTATTACTTATCACTTGCCAGCACAAACAAGAAAATAACATTAAAATGCATCAGTAACCAAAGTTACTACCACGATAACAAAGGGGTTTTCTTTCTTGTTGTACGAGTACTAACTGAATGTGGCCTAGTCTGAAAATAGGTAAAACTAATAAATGAACAATTCATAATTTATCCTAAGAATTCAGTGAGAGCCACAGATTGACAGGCCACTATATCAGCATAAATCAAGAAAATTAAATTTAATGAATGCTACGATTGCCAAGTCAGAAAACAGACAAGAAAATTTAAGATTCTCTCAACTGATGTCAAAATCCTGAAAGAGAGAAAGAGGTTGCTCCTTTATAAGACGTGGAAAACAATAGCAGCAATACCGAATAAAATCATGAAATGAGAACTTAAACACCACCACTGATAATAAACTCATAAACCTATATGATAAATTGAAAATAAAGCCAGAAAAAACGTCAATAACTAGAAGCTTAAAAAAGGTACAAGGCCAGAAGAGGGGATGAAACCTGCCTCAAGAGAGTGAGAAACATCAGATAGCTGATTATCCACAGAATTCCTGGCATCATTGAAGCTGCGCTTGGTGGCAAACATGAAATCATGAAGTTTCCACCCCTAACAAAGAAGATAAAAGTTACCATGAGTTGGCAACTTCAGCTCTAAAAGTTGTAAGAGTAATTAACGATGTCAGCCAAAGTACAACTAGAGAAGAAAGTGGGGAATCAGCCAAACCATGTCACAAGTCTCAACAAAACCATGTCACAAGTCTCAACAACATAATGGTTATTTAGACAAGTATAATAGCTTCAAGCATTGTTATTACAAACAATAAAATAAAAATAAAAAACTGATTGCTCTACTGTATCAATCTCAGAGGGCACAATAAGGATAAGATCAAAGACTCTGTGCATATATGACCTTGCTTGCCTAGGTGGCATATGTAAGTTTACCAGAGAGCAATCTTCCAGCTCGGAATAGAACTACATGAACGGTAGAGGTCTGAATTTCAGGGTGAGATTACACCTTAGATCCCAAGACCAACCAAAAGTAGAACACACACTTCTTCCTAAAAGGACTTGTCAAACAGAAGGTCAACAAATAACATTTGGACACCCAGCAATGATATCCAGTGTCATCTTTGGCAAGAAAGTTACACGGACAAAAATAAATTTGTGGTGGATTAAAGATAATGAGATGAGCCTTTAGATTTGATGCTGAATGCTCCCAAAACCGCCAACAACTTATCTCATTGTAAAATCGTACTTCCTCCATTCAACTCCACTCTACCATCTTTCCTTTTTCATCCATTCAACTCCACTCTACCTATTTCCTAAAAAGGAATGCCAAATGACCATTTTGTCCTCATACCCCATTACTTATTTACAATATTTGCCACTCATACCCCACTACTTCTACATCAAACTCCACCCTTTTCTACTCATACCCCACTTAATTACATTATACCTCGTTATTTATTTACAATATTTTCCACTCAACCCCACCCTTCTTAATATTTGTGCAAAATACAAATAGGTAGAGTGGAGTTGAATGGAGGAAGTATATTATAATGAGTGATGATTTTACACGAGTTTTTGAGTTTTTTGTCAGATAAATTTTGAGAATGCACATTGCAACTCATAACATGGCAACAGACAATAGCGCCTATTAATCGAAATAACAGAAGACTCGGTCAAGCAAAAAAAATAGTAAATGCTGTATATAAATATTGATTCTTCATGTTTAGAACACTACCTTCCACCAGACATATCCATACCCAATAACTACAATAACAATGATTACACCAACTCGTCGGCCACCTGCAAAATTAAAAAACAACGGAATGAGTCAGTATAGACTACACACACACACACACACACACACACACACACCTAGCATATGTAGAACCTCAAACATATGTAGGTATATAAAATGTAGGGAGACTTAAAAAAAATTTTAAAAAAAAATTGACAAAGTATGCAACAAGGACTTGCACTCAGATACAAATAAATAAACCACGCACAAGCAGTACGTCATGATTTCATAAACTCGAGGAAATGATAATGGCCGTTTAGGCAGCACCACAGAACACTTTAGGAACCTAGAGCTATGGAGCACAGTGCTTTCACTTACGCACTTACAATTTCTTTGTATATATCATTACATTGCTTCTAAGTTCTAAGCATCAACTGCCATCAAGAGATACCGTTTCGCTTTATAAAATTGTTGTATAGTTGGAGTCAAGTACTAAATTCTAACAATCTAGCCAGCACATAAGCTCTAATATTTTCGAAGATAGACTACTCATGGTAGCTTGAGACTTTAAGTGCCACCTCATACATTGATGTTGACCACTCTATGTCCTTTTTACTGGGCCATTGTTTATCCATCTTATTAAAAGGATAAAAAAAACTTCAACAAGTTCCGGGAAAAAATCGGAGACGGCTGCTAACATGAAAATTGATAATGAAATCTCCACCACCCACGGGAAAAAGAAAAGCCAAACCCCACCCCGACAAAATAAAAATAACAAAAATGACAAGACCAAAGAAATAAAGGGGCACCTGTTCTGCTTGACGTCACAATAGTCACTGATCGGCTTGATGCAAGAAGCTGCAATTCCTGCCTTAAACTATTCACCTGCAAAATACACAACGATAAACAGAAATTATAGACAGTCACCAAGTTTGATGTGGAAATCAGGAGTTCACCCTTGGGAACATTTATAGCCTGATATGTTAAATATATACTCCCTCCGTCCCGGTCATTGGTTTACCATTTTAGTATTTTAATCATCCATATCCATAATGATCCACTTGTCATTCAATAACACTAACCACAAGTGGTCCCTTCCCATTTCCTTAATAATTGTGCCAAAACCAAAGGTAAACAACTGACCGAGACGGAGGGAGTAATACTTTTTATATATTAACTACCACAGATTAGACTCTTCTTCAAATAACAAAAAATGAAAAAATATCAGCAAGAAAAACAGGGGGCAGAACAGGTAGAGTGGAACAGGAAAGGAAATCATGATATACAGTTCACATTAATCTACTCTAATAACCCATAAGAACTACTCTAAGCTATATTGGATCAAGCACTTGCTCAAGGTATATTCTTCTAGTACACAGCCTTCATGTGACCACGGTCCCAAATAAGTTTGCAAAGTCATGTTAGGTTTAACATAAGGAACACACTTCTTGAATATGACATTAGAGAATCTAGCATGCAAATAAGTGTTCAACATGTCAAGGGTTTTTAATCCTACAAAAACGACAGCATTATCCCACTGTCTAAGTGGCTCCCGCAAATTGCAAGGTAAGGGGGTTGGATGTATGCAACATTACCCTTGAGTCAGCAACAAGTTAAGGTTTAATAAGATCCAGAAATAAAATTAATATATCCATGCCTCGAAATAAGTAAGTAAAAGAAAATGGAGAAGATATCTGAAAAGTGAAACCTGAGCGATCAAAGCGTTATTTCTTGGTCTACTAGTTGCAGGAGCTGAATCATTTTGTTTTAAGGGCTTGAGAACAACCTGTGATACAGTAAACCACGTCCTTGATTACTTAAATGCTGGAAAATTGAAGGCTAAATAATATAAGATTCTCAAATAAAGGTGTTTAGACCAGGCAAAGCAGCTAATGACCCAATGTGGTGCATAGCACATAATGACGAGTAGCTAGTAGCTACTAGCGTAAATCAGGCGTAAATGGACATAATGAGTAGCACAAATTAGACAGCAGCGGGTAGGGATTAGTAAAGAGGAAGATAGGAGGCTGTTAAGCTTAAGAAGACAGTGGAATTTAGTTAAAGATAAAGACCTTTAACGCGCCTGAAAGAACATCAGAAACACCTGGAACGCGTCCTTCTTTAGCCAAAACGGAACCTAGGAGACCTGCGACAGAAAAGATTAGGGTTTATGAGGAAACAGAGGGGTGTAACAGTTGGAGGTGGACATAGCACAGTGCAAAATGCAGACGAGACTGGGTTCGGCTTTTGTATACGAAGATTAGGGCACTATAAAAGTAATAGGGACTTAAGGATAGCTAAATTTGGGGAATTTGAGAAGGTTAGGACAATTGACGGTATACATAGCTAAATTTGTCAAGTAGTCAAATCACATATTCATTTTGATACCCCCAGCAGTTTTGAAAGAAGACAGTTTCAGCCTATTTTCTCAGGTATCATCCACCACAAGTCAACAGTTAGGGTCAACTCTAATATCCTTGCCAGTAGTGTTTCAATTCACCACAAAACAAAGTATACGACATTAAATAGCTCTCTCAACCAACAGCAAGCCTTGACAGACATTGAAGTACCAAAAAATAAAAACCATCCATTAAATTTGAAACAAGAATGTATAATTAAACTCCGCAGCTATAAATCAAACAATAAAAGATGAAGAAAGAAAGAGTAAAATAAAATAAAAATAAAAAAATACCGGCGCCAATAAGGATAGTGAGTTTTCCGAGGGGGAGAGCCATACATACATTAATCGCCTGCCTCAACAATACCACCTTATTATTTACACCTGCGGAGTATTTATTAAATTAAATAATCCAAATCATATAAACCTTGCTCTTTTTCTCTTCTTTCTCTTTTTGTCTGAGGCTACATATACATATACATACATACAGTAAATAAATAAATAAATAAATAAATAAATAAGAATAAAACCTAGATAGATAGATAGATAGATGTTTAATTATTAATTATTTTAATGGATGGAATTTGGAGGAAAGTTGAGTAGCTTGGAGAAGGGGGTTCTCTCTCTCTCTCTTTCGTTTTCTGTGTGTGAGTAGTTTTTAGAGAGCGTGGGGGAATTTGGAGGAAAGTTGAGTAGCTTGGAGAAGGGGGTTCTCTCTCTCTCTCTTTCGTTTTCTGTGTGTGAGTAGTTTTTAGAGAGCGTGGGGGGCTATTTGGGCTTTAATCAAGGGCCTTCATTTGTCAAGTATTTTGGACTTCAACTCTATGGACTTCTACATACATCACCCCAATATATTACTCCAACCTAATTCTTCCATAGGACCGTACTAGCTACTAGTGTAATACGAGCCCAAAAGGAGGAAAACCCCAAAACTTATCACATTCATTTTGTCAATTTTTTTATGTGAGTTAATTAAAATCTTGAGAATACATGATAGTATACAAATCACATATATCAGTTTAACAAATTTTTTACAAGGTAAGAGCAATAGCAATAAAAGAACTCTATATAAAGTTCTTCTTATGCCCTATCATATTTCTCTACTTTCAATATTTAAAAATTTTAATCCACAATAGAGGAATTTTTTTTTCTTGGAAATAAACAGAGTTTAAAGAAACATAACATTTTTTATGCCACGGTCATTGGTCATCACATTTTCATATGCTTAGCAACCTAGTTCTTATTTTAGAACTCAATTCTTAAAATTAAGAACCAACTTTATGATTTAGTAGATCAACTTTTAAATAAAGTTTTTAGTGATAATCTCAAAAATAAGAACTACTATTGATAATGCTCTAATATGCTGATAGACGCATGCATATTTGTCAAACTATTGTCAAACTACAAGATATAATATGCTAATAGACGAATACATAATAATATAATAGACGAATACATAATAATATACAAACCAAGTATAGTAACAAATTAAATTAAAGGAGCTCACATTACGTACCAAGTATTTGTCAACATTTAATTTGTCAATGTTGGTAGACGCATGCATATCTGTCAAACGTCTTATTAATTGGCCATCAGAACTCCATTATTGAATATGATCGAGCTCCATTTTAGACCAAACCATAACTCGATCTCCGACTATCATGATACTACGTAAATTACCTACATTTATACCTTCCCAATTAGTGGCCAATTCCGATGTCCAGTTTACACTGATACATACGGAGTATAAATTTTCATTTTCATATACGTACTAAAACAAGAAAACATTATTTTATGCGTATAATTAATACCCTATGTCTTTCAAGTTATGCATCCCATCTAATCATGCATTTAACGATATTCGACATTAATAAATTCATAGTCTCAAGATATGTATACAATCATCATTGATAATTGACCCATGTCTACTTAATCAACTAGGTAGTATCCCGCGCTTCGCGCGGCCTGTTTTAAAATTTTATTATTATAATTGAAGAAAAATAACATAATTTATATATGACCTTTAATATTTTTAACTATAAACAAAAATAAATAAATTTTTTCTCAAATTTAATTTTTTAGGTTTAACTTCAATGTTTTAAAATAAAATACATACCATTTAAATTAAAACTAATAAGTGATAATTAATTATGCATGATCAATGTTTATAAATTATTTTATGACTGATTAAATATCATATTAATTAAAATAAAATTTATTCGAATAATGCAACAATCAACATTAAGTTCTCAAATTATATCATTTTACTATATGTTATGTTCCAAATCAATTAATATTTGTTCAAAATAATGTGAATAAAATTTTATGTAAATTTTAGTTTTTTATGTATAACGTAATGTATGATATTTATGTATCAAACATATAGAGTTCAAACTCAACTTATTCAAATGTTTTCATTATGTCTTACACGTGTTATGTGTCAAACATATCTATAAAAATTGCATCTTTTGTATTTTTAAACAACCATATATAAATGATGTTTAAGAGTTTACCTCTATGTAAATAAAATAGGTTAAACTTTCCTAAATACTCCCTCCAAGTTTGATCAATCTTCCCTATTTCTCTTTTGAGCTTATTTTCTTATCTTCCCCTTTCCTTTTTTGGTTATCTTTTATTCATTCTTTATTCATCCTCTCTCCTAAAAAGTCAATAATTTCCCCTACTTTATTCATTTTTTATTCATTATTCATTCTTTATTATTTTCTCTCTCCACAACTCATACTACTTTATCCATTTTTTATTGTTTTCCTTATTTTTGATGCAAAAAGCAAAGGGGAAGATTGATCAAACTTGGAGGGAGTAATATTTTTTGAGGTTTAACTTCAAAGTATTTAGAAGATGACATATAAAATATTTAATTAAAAGTAATATTTAGCTAGTCATGATCAATATTTATACTTGACGTATACATATTTTAATTGAAAATATTAAAGAAAAATATAACGCTTTTTCTACTTTTTCATGTCGTTTATAATACTATATTATTTTATAATCATTACTTTTATTTTGATTATTTAAATGCACCCGCGATCACTGTGTACATACATACTCGTTATCACACTATTTAAACCTATCAAAATCTCACATTTATTCAGTTTTTCGCAATATTTTTTTTTCATTCCCACTTAAAAACTTACTCCGTATCTTTTAGTAGTTTTTTTTAAGTTATATTTTTAAGAAATACAATGACTCTTCCAAATATATTTTTTCTTAGGATTTAATGGTTTAAGTTTTATAACTTTCTCAAAATGTCTTTTTACGTAAACATAAAATATTATGAGACACTCACTTTAATCATCTCTACAAATAAAAACATTTCAATAAATATAATGAAAATTATACTCAATTTGAAGCATTTTTCGCAATGAACGTAATTATTTACGTTTTAGAATTTATATCAAAATAATTTTTTAATAAATTTAGTATCAAATCACCATAACTATTTAATTTAATTTTATAATAAAATTTATTAAATTATAATATATTTTGCTGAGATTTATACAACATTTATTATGTTTATATTTAATGTTCAGTTGTAATTAATACTTGTATTTAATGCTGGGTTGACACATGGCGCATCCACAGCGTTTCAACCCAGTTTTATATATATATATAAGATGGTTTATTAAATAAATACCGTAATTAAAATGAATTATACTGTACTTAAATATCTTGTGAATATTTTTACATTCAGGTTATTAAAATATATTCTTAAGACACGTGTTAAAAAAACCGAACACCAATAACGGGGGCTCAATGTTCACTGAACGAAAATATAAAAAGCACAAATATTTATTTCAAACTGGAAATAGCCCATCTAAAATAAGACGGACCAAATGTAGCCATTTTACAATAAAATATTACAATTTCCCGATAAAATGCTACTGTCATTTTCAGAGTAAAAAATGACAATTTTAGTTATAACATTTTATCATTAAACGGTTACATTTTATTAAAAGAATGGTGATATTTGGTGCGTCTTATTTCAAACCGTATGATATAAGACTTATCCTTATAAAAAGAAATCAAATGAATGCTCCAAGTGACACGATACATTAGGATTATTCTTACGTAAGTGACTACGTAATGCACAAGATTGTGATGACATAGTATATAGTTTATTCTTCATCATAAGACTTGGGTTGTGTAGGTATGTAGATTATTTACATAAATTATTGTTGACCATGGTCACTAATTAAACAGTATTATTAGAGTTTGATTGATTTCATTGAAAAGAAGTATAGATTTGCATTTGACTTAAGATATGTTCAAAGTTATCAGTAGGCGTATGCATTGAATGTGAATGCATTCCTTCGTAAGTTGTCACCACCACTCCTTCATCTTTTGATAATCTTTGTACTTGTTTCTTCACGTTGCACCCTTCATGTGTACACCGATAATAGCTTCTGCACGAATACCATATCAATCATAATTAAAATGCATGTCTCAAATACGTAATCATCACAATAATAACGATAATCTATTACTTTCCGGTAGTTTTATTACTACGGCCCAGGACTGTCTCAAATACAACTAATTAAGACTTACTAATATAATCCGAATTAATGTTTATATCTACATTACTCATTAATAATAATCGAGTTATTAAGCTCATATGTAAGAGCTTAACCAACCTTGTCTCATGCATGTTAGTATTTGTGATGAGTTTTAATTATTTAATTTGTGCCTTTTTAATTGGTTTATCTCGAACTCGTTAATTAAACTAGCCAAAGGTATTAAATTTGAATGAAAAATATAAAAATGTCAACAGTATTACTTATTGTATTATATATGTGGTCTAAAGATTCATCATGATCATGATCAACCTGAATTCGGGAAAAAAATAAAAAAATATGCTAACCCAATAAATCGGATTAGGCATTTTCATCGATCACTATTAACTGGTCATATTTATTATCATTTTTTATTAACCGTAATCATCTGTGAGTGTTTAAGAAATTTGAGCACGTAAGTGATCGACCATGTCTTTTGTCAGTATCTGACGGTCACCCTATATTATAATTACAATGATAAAACATATTACATAATATCATAAGTACGTAGCGCATGCTTAATTAGACATCTATAGACTTTTCAAGATAATTATAAACTAGTTTGTCTTAGCTAGGTTTTATCGATTATCATTTGTCTCATTCAATAATTTAAATGTTATTGAGTACTCCAGTACTCCACTTTTTGTTTGTTCACATGATACTGTACATAGTAGTATATGTTTGCTTAAATTTATTTAGGAAAATCTAAGTGGTTATATAGCCAATACACATTAAAACCCCCTAAGAGATACTCAATTCGATTAAATTATATGGATTACTATGGAGTAACAAAATTTGAAGTTTTGTTTTTAACTTCCGATGTTATACATGACAATGGATCATTGCATGTATTGAATTATTGATAATATAAATGAAAGACGTAGATAGATAAATACCTAGGAAAGTTGTTATTTTTGACGGCCTTTTGACCATATTTGCGCCATCTATAGCCATCATCAAGAATATCAACTTGGCTCCTCGTTTGAAAAGCATATCTATGCTTCTTCATCTTCTTCTCCGACGATACTGAACCATTATTATTCTTCCTCTTATTATTATTATTAACATCACTCATCTTTTTATTCACAATAATCACCCTCTTTTCATTATTATTATCATCCTCATTATTAGCTTGATTATTATTCTTACATTTAACCATCAACGGCAACGGCAACGGCGGCGGAGATTGAACTACTAAAGTCGGCTCATACTCCACTTGATGCTTCTGATGATCATCATCCGGTATCATGATCATCCCATTAATCAACGGCTCAGATTGGTTGACATCGTAATAATGATCATAATCTATATCATCAAAACTGCTATTGAAATGGTGGTCGGTCGACGCGTGGCTAAATGAAAAAGGGAAATTGTTATTAGATGAAGAAGAAGCCGAGTTAGTTCTAGAAGAGGAAAATATGGAGTTAGTGGTAGTTTCCATGATATGGAGTATTATTATTATTAGAGAAAGATAGAAAGCTAAATGAATGTATATATGTAGTAACAATGTTTGTTAAAATGAAGATGATCGTTACATTATATTGGTTGTCCGTAATTGCATGATAACGTTGAAAAATATACTATATGGCTGCTTTATTTTATTGATGGCGGCCTTCTTTTTTGTTGGGGATAGTGCATGTAATTATGTAACGAGTACATATTTGGTTTAAGGTGGTAGCGTACGTGTAACCTTACTATCAGTCCTTACATGCATCATGTTTTGGGGAACATGGATGGTATATATTCTATACTTCTTATACACGGCATGGTTAATTTTGATAAATCATTTTAAGGTTTTTTTGGCTAAAATTATCGTTTATTATCTTTTCTTGTATGTTATCAAAGTCGGTCTTAGAGATTACTATGATAAGATAATGTTATTAATGAAGTCATCTTAGATTATGACGAACTAAGTTTAAAGCTTGTGAACAAACCTCTTATCTTCTACACTATACAGATTATTATGATAAGATCATGTTATCAAAGTCTATTGATTGATCAATAAAATTCCTAGTGCGGCTAGAATGAAGACGTAGCAATTTGGTGAATCTTGTAAATATTGTATCTTTGCTATTGTTCGGATTCTTAACTTTATTATTGTGTGTGGTCATACCAAAAATCCCCTATATAATTGTCTCTCGCCATTAAAGTATGTTATTTAAGAAATGATAGTATGAAGAGCATTTTCTACTAAAAAGATATAAAGAGCCCTAAAAACGACAATCAAATAATATTGCAATAAATATTTGTAAAATCGTCTCATGTATATTTACTAATTACTATGAAGTTTTCATGGTTTGCTTAAACTAAATGAATGAGTTCTTATTTAGTCCATTTGCCACGTTAATTGATTTGAATTAATTGATAATACTACCATACATATGCTAATGATTAGGGTGAGACTAGTTCAAATAATGAAAATGATTAAAGGTAATAAGAGACTATCGAGGGAAAAGACTTTTCTAAACATATTTTTGAGGGTAATAAGGAAAAGTCTTTATTCTTGAGCACGTTTTCTTATCTACTACAGTATGTTTATTTGTCTTTAGTGAAGTACGATTAATAAAATACAAACGATTAGGTAATTAAAAGGCTCCATGATCGATCACACGTAATACTAAACACACCAAAACAACATATTTAAATAGTACTCCCTCTGTTCCGGTCATTTGTTGTCCTTTTCCATTTTGGGGTGTCTCAGTTATTTGTTGTCCTTTCTATTTTAAGAATGAAGTTGATGAGTAATTTGATCATCCTCATTCAATTTGTTCCACTTGTCATTTAGTTATTGGCCTTTTCCTCTTTCCTTGGTCTTTGTGCCAAAATGAAAGGACAACAATTGACCGAGACGGAGGGAGTACGATTTTAACTAGTGCAAAATATAGTTTTCAACCTCTATAAGGCTATAATTGGCTACAGGGCCGTCTCAAGAAAAGTGTAGACCCGGTGCAAAAAAAAAATGAGGCCCACAATTTACAAAATAAAAGAAAGCTTATATAAAATATTAATACAAACTACAAATTATTTGAAAAACGATTCTTTCGCGTAGTTTTTCTTGAAGCGAATACCTCTATCAAACAATCATAATCGACTTTCTCCAATAAATCATACAATTATTGCTAATCCGTTAAGCCTCTCTTGTAACATTGTAGACCATTGAATTCATTAAAATTTTAATTAAATTCATTAGAATTCATTAAGAATATAATGTTAAGACGAAATCTTACCTGTTTCGATTTCTTTGAAACTCAAATGTAAATCTGAGAATTTGGCAGCCGATTGAAACTGACGAAGTGACAAAGTTTTGATTCTAATATCTTTAATTGAAAACTTTGAATGATTTGTGATGAATTGATATGTGATAATCATATTTAAAGATTAGAAAAAAAAAAACGTTAGATAGGTTGAAGAATACAAAGCAAGTTTAATTTAATTTGGGGAAGATATAATTTGGGAAAGAAAATAAATTTAATTTGGGGAAGGAGATGAGATTGGGGATTGAATGTGGAGTATGAAATTGGAGTTAGTGTACCATGTTCTCATTTTATCAATTTACCTTTTTTTTTTACTCTATTAGTATATGGGTTTGCCAAGTTTGGGCCCCAAAAATTTGAGGCCCAGTGCAAATGCACATAGAGCGCTTATTAATAGACGGGCCTGATTGGCTACATAATCATCATGATTGCTTCAATTCGTTGCATGAAATTTAAACCTAACCAAAAATAATACGTACTAATGAATATAATTATTATAGCTGTTATGCGGAAGCGTGAATATTCCGTCTTGGGTTTCTGCTCCATCTGTGTCCAAAATCCATAATAGTACGATATTGACCGCTTTGGGCCAAGCCCTCACGGATTTACACTTGGGCTCCTTCCCAAAAAGCCTCGTACTATTATATTTTGTAGACACTTATAAAGATGATCTTCCATCTTTATTCTACCGATGTGGGATAAAGGTTTGCACCCCAACAATCCTCCCCTCAAACCAAGGACCATCATCTTGATTCGGACCTAAATTTTGCTACACATACATATCGAACATCCTCTGCATCCAATATACCCTGGATCGGGTCCGTCATTTCAGAAGTCCTAGAACACAAACGGTCTCTGGCATCCAACCTGAAAAGGACCCACCAGACTTGTGGCACCCAACCTGATAAGGGTCCACCTGATCAACAGTTCTAGTACACAAATGGTCTTTGTCCCAAAAGATCGATCTATGACGCCTTTCATCCATTTAGCCCTGGACCGGGCTTGCTCAGGCCGGACTCATCCCGAGCTAGGAGTTTCATGCCTTACAGTGTATGTCACCTTCAAGTCTTGGGCCTACTGATGCATCCTCGTGTCTAACCCAAGTCGAACCTTGGGCTCTGATACCACTTTTGTGCGGAAGCGTGAATATCCCGTGTTGGGCTTCTGCTGCATATGTGTCCAAAACCCATAATAGTACGATATTGTCCGCTTTGGGCCAAGCCCTCACGGATTTACACTTGGGCTCCTTCCCAAAAAGTCTCGTACTATTATATTTTGTAGACACTTATAAAGATAATCTTCCATCTTTATTCTACCGATGTTGGATAAGGGTTTGCACCCTAACAATAGCTATACAAGTATGTATTGTCATCTTATAGCTTATCACACCACATTTACTAATAGTTTTTTTTAACTTTGACAAAACAATTAATAATTGTTAACTTGGTAGTAAGTAGTTTGTATATTTTTGAGCACAACGACGGTCCTACATAAGATCAATTCTATTACAGTAAATTATATTAGTTTGTATTCTCATTTCATGGTCGTATTGGGGCCAAGTTCAATCAAATAATCAAAGAAACTTATTTATAACCATCTTAATTAGTTGCAACTGCCAAGTCTCAAGTTCTCTTTGAATTAATCAATTAGCTTCATTTGATTACGTGGGTGAAGAAAATATTGATACCTAACGTTGTTTAATAAGAGATGGAAGTATCGTTTATTCGTTTTTCTCATATGACCATTTAAAGACTAGAAATAATTGTCATCATCTCAACCCTAATTCTTGAATTGTTGATGCATGCCTATAAGTAAATATATTGTGTATATATGACTTACATAAGTTGGTATTTAATACATTTAACTTGTTAATAGTGATTTAAGGAGAGTACTCCATAAATCATTAAAATGTCCTGAAATTGTATAAACCTATTAAAATAAGTGAAGCCTTAATAGGTCAGGTGTGTTTAACAGTCAAACAAGTAGCAAATAAAAAACCATAGTCGACGCTTTCGCCTATCTTTGACCACGCCATACTTTAAAAGCTCACTTGCATTGGCTATTGTAATTTGTAGTTGTGTACGACACTTCTACGTTTATCGTTTTAATTCTCATAGTTATATCCGTCTTAAATATAAAACAGACCAATACCATTCGGTCTATTCTTCATAGGTGGATACGATAATAGTTTATTAATTTATCATTCTCTAAGTATTCTGTTTTTTCACTGTTTGTCTCGGTTTTAAACAAGAATTTGTGATAAGTGGTACGAGATAATAGCAGGAGTATTACACTTATTCCACGGTTCCAAGCACCCTCGATCACTAAGCAGTAAGCATGCTGCATGCATGCAAACTTCATTGGAGGGATGAAGTTTACAGTTAAATTACACCTCTTCTATTGATCATCATATTAAATGCTCCGTATTTTTAAATTTATTTTTCATAATATTTGAGAGTGCCCATTATATTAAACGTATAGTTGTATAGAAGTACGGCAAGTACCTCAGCAAAAGAAATAAAAATAAGAGAAATATATTGAATTCTACCATTCAACTCGATCAACCCTTGATTCTACTAATTACAGGTGACGTACTTACTAATTTAGTCTTGGTAAAAAAAAAAAAAACCGGTAAATGTTGGCGGCCTATATGGTTCCTGAGAATTTGCGGATTCCACGTCAATTGACCATTCTTAAAGTAATAGTCAACATGTATTTATACTGACACAAAATCTCATTTGTGACGGCACGTATCCGTCACTTTGGAGTGACGGATACCATTTTCTCTTACAAATGACCCAAATAGAGGAGAGAGGGAAGCACATGGGGGTACCCCCACCTTGCCCCCCTATCCGTTTTGTGAGTGACATTATCCGTCACTTGTTCCGACCCGTCTTCAGCAAGACTAATTGTTATACTGATATAAGATGAATCCAATTATCCCTTTTAATACTTGTTCATCTTTTAAAATATGGAAAATTATGATTTTTTTCCCTTTATCTTTTAAAATGGTATGTGAAATAGACGGTCTTTCAATAAGTTATTGAGAGACCAGTCTTCCGTACAATTTTATTTGTATTTTGTGACCCTTTTATTGTTCATCGTGACATAGTAATTTCGTAACTATTTACATAATAAATATACCCATTTTATTTTTAATCATGATTTGTACCTATTTTATTATCTTCAGTACCATTTTTTTCTTAAAATTGTAAAATAGTCTCTAAAAAAACTTATTGAGAGGTCGTCTCTCAGAAGACCTACCCCCTAGATAAAGCCCAATGTCTTCCCCATATCAAGTTCTTTTTGTTTTGTTGAGTTTATCAATCTATCTATCTATCTATATTAATAAAGGAAGCTTTTTTCGAGCGATTACAGAGAGCCCAATAATAACGAACCACTTTCGAGTTAAACTACTATTTATTTAATGATAAGATTATATTTTATGTTTATCTTATTAAAAGTCGGTTAAATTGTAGATTGCCAATGCTAACCCATTACCTTGGAGTTTGTATTTGTATTTGAGTGGGATAATGACACATGCATGTATAAAAGGAAGGTTTAAGCCTTCAATTCCTATGCTTCAATTCCGTAAGTGTCTGCTTTAATATCTTTTATTATGAATTATTTATTTATTATTTATTATAATTATTTATTTATTATCTCTGCTTATTGCTGATTTGTGTTACTCATAATGATATGATGCTTGCAAGTTTTTATAACTATATACATTTTATATTATTTCTTCTATAATTTTCATCTACTAATTGATGACTTTTTTATGATTTTTGTAGGTCTAGCTTGGTGTAATAATATTCTACGGGGTTTTCTTGCAAGGGAGTAGAATAACAAAAATTGTCACTTGCCTTTGACATCGTTTACGCAATTTTGAGTTGCATGATAATTTACTTAAGCGAGGGAGATATTGGCTGAATTAGCTAGGTAGAAAAATTAAAGATTCCCGAAACAACAAGTACGTTATTAATTGCTAATGTCCGTGAGAATGTGAGATTGTCTTTTGTATGATTATGGTGAACTTAAAATTCATTCCTTTTCTTTTTACGTTATTTGTTGCTAATGTTATACGAGTAGTATTTTTGCAAGAGACGATCTCAAACTGTGAGGCGGTTTTATTATGTATTCTTGAGCAAGAACATCCCAAATATATCAATACATTATTGTTTAACTTATGGTTTATTTGTTTTACTCAGTTTTTTATTTGAGAAAACTACTAGCGAGAGATTTAGTTAATTATGCTAATTAAAATATATTGATCAAGTCTTCTAATAAAATTTATCTATAGCAAACAGGGTCTTAAACTCTTAATAGAAGTTGATTGCAAAACCAAAGGGTTGGACAAACTTCATAATATATGTTTAAAATATAAAAAAAATGCGTTGCTTTGAGCTTCTTCTTAGCCTTCAGATGGGGGTACGTAGTATTAAATAGAGTACAAAGAGAGTTTCATGCTAAATACAAATTTGACAAATTGTAAGGTCAAACATTGTTTTTGACACCAACTTAAATTAGTGGATAATCGAATTAGTAGTATCAAATTTTAAATGATAATCAAAAAGCTCGTCCTCCTATGTTCACACGGTCTATAACAAACTATTTATTTATAAAACTAAACATTACTTTACATTATACTCCATCCAATACAATTGGCCATTTCGTTTTGTTGTCCTTTTCCATTTTGGGGTGTCCGATCATTTGTTGTCTTTCTATTTTAAGAATGAACTTGATGAGTAATTTGATCATTCACACTCAATTTGTTCCACTTGTCATTTAGCTATTGGCCCTCTCCTCTTTCCTTGGTCTTTGTGCCAAAACCAAAGGACAACAAATGACCGGGACGGAGGGAGTAGAATTTTACACTAAAACGTAAATTTATCTTTACTCCTTAAAAAGAGGATATGTAATCCGTCATATATTGGCCGGGCATGTATGCATTGTAGAAAAACCCTAACAATAATAAGTCCAAGAGGCATGCCTTTTTCGCTTCCTCCCCATCCATCATCTTGAAAGTTCAACTAATTTGAATTGAATTTAATATATTGTTTTAAGTACAAGCTAATAAGAGTAGAATTCTTGAACAATAACGATAAATATAATACTATAACATAAAAGTGCAATTGCTAACATGAAAATATAATAATTAGAGAATTAAAAGAAGTTGTGGAGCATGACTCTAACAGGTCATGTTTTAAATGAATCTCCTTTACAAGCCCATAAACACAAGTAATTATAAACCATGCACAACTATTCGATATATATTATGGTCCTATAAATTCTCCGTGGTGCATCTTAGCTTAGTCGTTGTAAGCCGTTTTGTAACTTTTAGCAAGTAAAACGACATAATAAGGTCCAATTTGTATGCTAAACTGAGACTGCATGTTTCGTTTATTACGAGACCATCTATTATGAGACGGTTTGGATACGTTTGAACAGTGGCTTAATAGAGTGAGGGTGTTATTCGATATTAAACTTCAGTTATAAAGCTTTGAAGACAAATCTCTTATGAGCGGATAGAAGTATCCTCATAGTTTTAGGCCGTACATCATCTATTATACTTAACAGAATATGTAATCTTTCTTTGTATTTTTTTTTTGCACATATAGACATATAGTTAGGAAAGAACCATTTGATTATTCTTTTTTGAATTGTAAGTATAACTAAAATCGCTTGATTGTATTTTTATTTACGTTTAAACATAAAATAAAATCGTTACAAAAGATTCTAACAAGTGGTAAAGTGTGCATCGCACGCAGCATTTAAGAATCCGATTTGGATTGAAGGAATTGGAGAGAATGGGAGGGGAAGGAAAGGGAGGGATTTAATTTCCTTTGTTTGGATAAAAAATATGGAAGAAAGGAAATGGAAGGGGAGAGAAATGAGAGGACTTATTTTCCCTCCTATAGAACAAACTATAATCTTTCCAAGTGTGGCAAGATTTAGAAAGAAAACATTATTTGGACTCTAATTATACCACCAACATCCTTCAATCCTCCATCCATTCTTCATCTCCCTCCTTCCTCCCCTTCCATTTCCCTTCATAATTTTTGTTATCCAAACACCCACATCCCATTTGCCCTCCCCTTCTCTCCCCTCCCTTCACCTCCCCTCACTCCCCCTCCCCTCCTAAAATTGTATCCAAACGAACCCTAAATCTAGTTCGATATTTAAGAGGGGGTTGAATTAAGTAACCTTTTAAAACTTTAATCAGAACCAATTATTTTCTCTCTTGACCAAATCATATCTATTGAAATTAAATTATTATTTAAGACGAACTTAAAATAATTTTAACACCCCAATTATATTATGATATTATTAGGGATGGCAGTCCCACCCTTAACCTGTGGATATCCATCCACCCTAAATTAAATGGGTGGGATATGGATGACGAATTTTTTTCGAATTTAGGGTAGGATGTGGATATGGGTGAATTTAGGGTGGGATATGGATTATCGTCTCTCACCCGCTTAACCACCCTGTGGATATCCGAAATTAATATTTATAATTAATTTTTTATTAAGTTAATAATTATTTAGGTCATTAACGATTTCCCTTCAAAAGTATATTTTTTTTATCAGAAATTTTACTTAATTTTAATATCATATTGTTATTTAGGAAAAGTAAAACTTGTATTTATGTGGATATTGTTATTTTCACTAATCAAAGTAACTTACTTTTGTTAGTTTAATCAATAATATAATGCGTTGGTGGTTTCTTTGTAGTTGGCGTGGCGTATTTGTATAGTCGCTTGCTGCGTTACACTTTATTGTTGGATATATACTAGGTTGCTATTTGCTAACACATATTGTTACTTGAATTATGTATGCCTTTTAATTTTATCGCCACAATTTTTTTACGATATATTATCTTTAAATTTTATACGCTTTGAAAATATCCAACGGGCACCCGCTCCACCCGCTTCACCCGGTGGATATGGATATGGATGGATGAAAAAATATTAAATGGATGAGGGTGGGATATGGATGACCATAAATTAAATGGATATGGATATGGATATGGCTCCACCCCATCCATATCCCACCCATTGCCATCCTTAGATATTATGATAAGTCTTAAATTAAAGACGGTCACAAGCAAGACCAACTTATAAATAGCCCACGAATAAAAATCAGAGCAGGCCACATAATTTCCCGCCAGTTCGCAAATCGCACTGGTACATCCCTCACTCTCTCTCAAAAACATACAATTCGAAGTTCGAAATATACGCCATCAATCGCATTTGAGGTCTGTCTCCTTTCCGCTCGCTTTTGATGTCATTTTTAGGTTTCTCCGATTATAGTTATTTTTTTTTTATTTTTTTTTTTTTTGTTGCTGAAATTAGTGTTATAGAGAATCTTTAATCGGAATTTCTCGTCGCAAAATACCTGATGATGAGATGGAAAATTTGGTACTCAAATCTTCCTCAATTTTTTATAGTCTATCTAGTTTTATCATAATTGAGGAGCATTATATATACGATTATTTAATATTGTACTCCGTAATTGTTTCGTTTAATCTAGGTTATTGATTTCTGAAAATCTCGAATTAAGCTTATCATGAGACCGTCTCATATAAGAATTAGTGATATCAACTAAGGACATCACTTCACACCTTGTTCTCCAGATAAGCTTTATGATGAGACCGTCTCATATAAGTATTACTAATATCAACTAGGGTATCGCTTCGCATTCTCCGCCTTGTCTATTGCTGGACACAATTAATTTAGGTCAATTTGATGCTGTATATCTATTCGTATTTCTTACATATCTTATGTTGTACTCGGGGTATATATCATGTGTATAATTTGTTATTTGGTAGATTATCTTTTAAATTTTGTTCATAATTGGGGAGAAATTGAGGAACTGGTTCTTATCTTTGGGGACGAACTTATTTAGGCATCGATTTATGCTCACGAGCTTTGAATCTTTGTTAATTGTGTAGATTTACCAAAGGCTTGTAGCGAAATAAACAGAATCATGCTGTTTAAGCTGCTATGTCTTTAGTTTATTTGAAGGAGTTGGTTTATGTTTTGTTTAAAATTGTTTGGCCTCCTGAGAGCTCTGCTTGCGCAGTTTGGTTTTCCTTACAAAGTTATAAAGCAGTTAATAATGCTGAATTTGAGGTGTTTAGATGTAGAAATTGATGTTTAAGTTCTATTTCTTTCTCTTTGCATGACTTGCAAGATACACAATTTCGCATATAACGGAACTTGTAGAGTGTGAAGGAGATATTGTTTCAAGCTGTACAGTCCTTGGGAATAATCTGTCACCAATGGCTTGAATTTTCACCTTGATCTTTATGTATACGGAGTCTATTATAATGTAGTAATCTGGAATTGCCAAGTTCTTTCATGTCAAGAGCTGAGGAGTGATTCTCTCGGCAGTTAACAACCTAGGCTTTGTTTAATTGCCTGTTATGCGTTAGCAGTCTGTTATTTTCTTAGTCGCTCCTAATACACAATAACTTTTAAAAGTTGCAAAGATAATCTAATTGGTACCTCTTGTAAGTCTTGTGTGTTTGCAGTCTTTTTTTCGAGTTTTTTTGGTAAGTTATGTATAATTAACTGAAGCTGGTATTTAATGATTAATATAGTTAGCAATGAACACCTATGGATGATGCAACAAGCCAATTTCATAGGAGTATGATAATGTGAATATACCTCCTCCTTCATCCCGCAATATGCTGCAGCCTTGAGGTGCTAGGTGATGCTATACTGATGTTAGCAATAAATCCTTATCGACGGCTTCACCTTCAACTGCTAAGGTTCTTTTCCCCTGTGCATCGTACATTTTGATACATAGTTTTCCTTTTGTTTTGAATTACTTGGTGGTTGTTGCTAGCCATACATAGATCCAACCCTCCTCCCTTTTTGACCATAATTTATGTAATTCTGTTGCCATAGATCAGTTTGTTTCGCAGCGCAGACAAGGTGCCGTATTGGGAACTAATAGCATTAAGTGGCATTAAAATGATATAATTATTCTCTCGTCCAAATCACTTTTATCAATCATATGCTCTATTACTAATTGTAGGCATATCATATCTATTTTATTTATGTTTGAGGTGATCTAAATTTGCTTTTGTACCGTGCCTTATGAAGGTGCCCTTTGAAGAAGTCCTTGAACTTTGTGGTTGGGTGCAGAGTTACATCATTAAAGGGCATGCATATGTTCTTATGCATCAGGGCAAATAATTACTCTGTATCTGTTATGTGTCTAATTAATGATCTAAACACATGTATTGGCGTGAATTGATTAAGCTTGTTTATTAGGTTGTTTTTCTGTTGAGTTAATCTGGCCTTTGAAGCATTGCTCAGCTATATCCTCATGATCATGATTTTTTACTTGTGACTTGCAAGTCTCTAGATTAAGTTGAATTTGAGGCAGGCAGTTGAAGGCCATTTGAACTTTTCACTGTTTTATTCACTTTGTATTATAATTGTTTCTGCATGTCAGCAGTTCTTAAAGACTTGCTGTATCACTTGCATTAGTTATGGACTTATGGTGGCAAAACCATTCAGACAAGACAAACCTTCTTTACCATATGCAAATTTTTCTTTTAATACCGATAATATTCCATTATTTGCCTCAGAAAAAAAAATTTCATGCATAGTCGATCTCCCAAGTGTAAATAAATCCAAATTGTTTGTCTAAATCTTCACTCTGTTCCTTAGCCTCAATCAGCGAATCCCATAATTCAATAGTAAGACTCATTAATTTTATCCCGTGATAGCGCAGTCTTGACGGTTACTTTCATTACTCACGCATTTGCTTAATATCTTACAACTATCACGACTTGCCTTACATCATCGCTCCACCAAGTTGTGTCTTTTTCCGATCGCAAGTTTCCTTTAGATTCTCCTAGTTCTTCATCGCTTCCTTTATGTTATTGTCCTATGTAGTCCTAGTAGAATCTATGTTCATTTGTATGCAATTGTACCGGATATCACTACAAACAATCTTGGCCATAAATGCATTTTTGTTCTCTACTTAATTTCCACCACTTGGTTTTAAGATCACCTCGTGGTGTTATCTAATATAAGTACCTTTTTATTCGAAAATCAAATATCACCAGTCTATGTTGACTGGCGGTACTCACTGGTTATCGACTTGCAATCCGTGTTTCTTTCTGTATTTGTTCCTTACTAAAAAATTTCATCTGACTTGCATTATCTTCACTTTTATATGTCACCAAGTGAGACTGTTGATCCTGGTAGTATTACATTATTATCTAATTGGCTAGTTCTCCTTCCCTGCACCATCTACAGCGGAGCAGGGGACCTATGAATGTCTGATTGAAACTTGCTGCTCAATTCATTTGCCCAACTTAATCTTTCTTTCTCTTCGATCTTTGATTCTTTGTTAGAGAGATGACAAATGAACCTTGTCTATTAGTGAATGTGAACCAGTTGACAAAGGATTATTTCGTTTGTGCTACATTGTTCTGAATGTTGGTTTATTTATAAAATGGAATCTAGGTTAATGTCTTAATGATATTCCTGGTGGTTTGAGTATTCTAGTAAGGTGATTCAGTAGCTTTTACAACAAAAGTTATTAATTGTGGGTTTGTGGCATACGATGGAGTCCGCTTATCTCTTATGGTAGAACGAGCCCAACGAGGTTTCTGCCTCTTTTGTTGGAGCTAGGTCAAATCACAGTTTCGCCTTTATTAGATAGGCAGACCCAGCTGCTTGCCTGAAAGAAAGAAAAAATAAAGGGAAGAGGCTAAATTAGCGTGGATAATTGAATCCGATGGCAAATAGGCGGATAATGTTTATCTTTCTTATATGCCTCTGTTGCTCGGTCACTGTTTCACTCCCCTACTCTTTTTGGGGGTTGTTTGGTCAAGTGGGATGTGACAAACAATAATAATTTGTTCCTTGTCTTTCCACCGTTTGGATGGAGGAGACCAAGGAGCCATGGAACCAACCCAAAATTTGGTGAGGATTGGCTTATATGAGTTTTTTGGTAGAACTACAAAGGCAGACATTCATAATGTGCTAAAAGTTGGGCCAGACATAGAAATTTCATATCTTTGTTTGGTTCAAATACAAATCAATCGTGTCTTTTGGTGAGTATACTATGTTATATATGGTCGTATTCGTTTGTTCTCTTGCTTGGAATCAATTGTTCTTGTGGAGCTGGAGAAGTAGATATATTAGTCATGAAACTCATAAGTCATATCTGTGTATGCCCTAAGACTTATTTGTTGACATTTTCACATCAGTCGCGACATCGACACGGAACCAAGTTAGATATTGACCACATTCAGCACGATTGGGCTGCGGCAACCGATACCACGACTGAAACCGAGATTTAATACTATGCTGGATAGAATATTTGGATAAATGATAGTCCTAAAATGAAACCTATTTATTTATAACACAACTTTGCGTACTCACTTTTTTTCAGGTGAGCATCTTGGTCCATGGAAGCAGTCTTATCAATGTGGTCCTAATAACATCTTCTGTTTTGTTGTGCTGGTAAGTTTACGTGTGGATAGCGGGCACAAATGACTTCCTTAGTTTTTGCATTAACAAATTAAATCCAAGTTAGATTATTATATACAATCAACAATGATAATGACAGCACTTGATCAGTGCTTTAAGGATGTACACTACTCCCTAATAGTTTAAGCTACAATTGTGCCCACTATAACCAGCTTTCATATATTTAATACTCCATATTAGTCATTGAATTTGAAGATTTCCTGATACAATGTCGGAATTCTTTTTTTTATATAGATCCATGCTCTGCAAGCATGATAATGGAAAACTAGTTGCTGAGGTGGATCGGCTTCAGTCAATATGTAAGTTATTGATTAGCTAATTCAGCATGGTTGATTATTATATGATTCATTTTGTTTTCAAGTCATTTTTCTGTGAGAATCCCTGCTTTAGACTGAACTTTCTGTCCTCTCTTTGCAATCCTTTTTCGAGATTCCATGTGGATTCCATCATGTGATTTTGCATCTTTAAACTTCATTTTTTAGAACCATGATGTGCACGCGGGCGGTTAAAGACACTTAAGTTTTCCGGAGATGCCCTTTCTGATATGGAAAAGACCATTTCGTTATTTCATAGCTTACCATGTTTTGCATCGTTCAAGTGTTAATATATTTTGTAACTGCAGCTCACTTTTTTCCTGTTTATTTGGCGTAGCATATATATTTTATCTGGAAAACACCGTCTATAATATGGTTGTTTCTTACTATTCTTACGCTCACTGTGACACTAGGGTTGACACTGTTACTCTGTTAGTCTCTGGTACTTAGGATAATGCTGCTAATCCTAGACATTTTCCCTGACATAATCCCCAAAGTCTGATAAATGCCTACATTATGGTTGTTAGACTTGTTACTCCTCTAGTCCCTGTTTGATAATCGTAAAGCTTAGCGTAATTTTGATATTCCTTAGCATTTTTAGAATGTCACATTGTTTGTACCAAAATAACATTATAGCGATAAAATTCTAAACGAAGTACTGATTACTTGTGTTAGTGTGTATCATCTTGTGTGTATCATCTAGTGAACATATAATCTAAATAATTTCAGTACACTGTTGTGCTTTGACAAATGAATGATTGAAAACAAGTCTTCGTAAGGTGGGTCGGTTTTAATGCTCGACACTAGACAGAAGTAGCTGTCAATGGCACTTTTAAAGCTCTTGTAGTTATGAAACCCCCTGTCTTGTAATAGATGAATACAGTTGGCGAGAAAGGGCAAACACAAGAAGACCCACAGAGAAGCAAGATATTGCATAGTCTTGATTTGATTTTGAGAGGGCTCTGCTATGAATAAATATTGCACCCCACAAGTGTTAAAAACCTTCAGTTGCTATAGTGACTTTACACATCTGGACAATCGGACGTGGAACAAGATTACAAACACATAGTAAGTACGACCACTACGGAGTTTTATTAGAATCGTTATATGAGAGACTAGAGAGTATTGTATAAGAAGATTAAGACTTAATTATAGACAAAGAGAACTTGTATTACAAGGAGATATTACAGGAGGAGTTTTAGGAGAGAATACTTATGACTTATGAGTTATGACTTGACTTGGTTGTAACAAGTAACAATTGACAATCACCTCTATTAATAGGACAAGCCAAGGGGAATACTATAAACATATTCTTGAGATATTGGACATATTCTAATCTCATCATACAATTCAAACAATTCCTTTATTCATCTTATGATAATAGTATCCACTATCCACGTATCTATCATGTCTTGTTATTCATGTCTTTTGATGATATAAATTTAAATAGTTGCTGTCATTGTTTGAAGGAGAGAAACAAAGAAGCTCTATTGTTGGCATATGCTGTAGTTGTATTGTGTTTCAATCCTTATCATCAATATTATACTAGTAATTGATAATTGATGTTCATGTTTATGTTTACTTAAACACGATTATTTTTTGAAATTTTGTCAAGACTTTTACCTAAATAAAGTACTTGGCATGTTAACTAGCGACCTATAGTTATTCTTTAGTGTCCAAAGTATTTTTTTTTTTTTTTTGGGGTATGATGTTTAATGTTTAAATACATCCCACAATTTGATATTGAATAAATCAACAATTATTTACATCCATCCTTTTTCATGCATTCTACAATTATTGTTGACTTGGGGATGTAGCCTACCCGGTGGCTCTCAATAATGCAACATAATTGATGGTTATCATGAGCTAAAGTGTGCAAAAATTCTTGTATCCTTTACATTAGTCTTGATGATAAGTGCTCAAGGCCCTCATGTGTGTCACGATCTGTGGAACTTATTTGTGGTCCATTTGTTTAGATTTCAATTGTCATTGTCTGCTTGGGACCATATTCTACTGATTTAACAAGCTTAAGATATCATGTCTACATTTCTGATGTTTATCATCACAGCCACATTATTGAAAGCTTTCTTATTTAATGCATGTTCAATCATAGACTCCTAGATGTTACGCTTACGCCCTAAGTGAAGCCACTATTTTACATAGTGTCTTTGTACTTCGTGGTTAGATGATAAACGTGGAGAAACTTGTACCTGTTGTTCATAACTAAAACTGGATAAGCAAGATCCGACATGTTATCTTTGTTCTTTCTTTTCCCAGTTTTACAATTGTCTATAGTGAAATGTAGTAATTCTATGAATGTCCATTGTCCAAGCTCCTAAGTGGGAAGTCAAGGCTAGAAAACTGATGGAGGGAGACAATAAGATTTAGCAAACATGTCATTTGAGGTACATGTTGATTGTTGACAGTTTACTTAGACTTTAATGAGTGTATAATGCAGTTTAGGTTGGCTTAAATTATTTTGAGATTGAATTTATATCAAGTGTGCCAGTGTGGTTATGGTACGGGTCATTGGGGGTCTTGGTCGGGTAATTTTGGGTCGTGTTTATAAAGATTTTTGTTATTTTCTATGTACATTGATCACTTGGGGTTTCAAGTTGGGCATAATGAGGTACTTTAGGTTGATTCAGATAGGGACATTGGGTACAGGCGAACAGCCGTACAGTACAAGCTACAAGGCCCGGGGTTAGGTATGGGTCAAGTGGTCAATTCAGACTTGGGGTAATGTTAAGGTCTAATTGGATTCATGAGTCCAACTATTCAGATTGAGTTCGACTACTATCGTCGGATCTATAGATCATCAGGCACTCACCCACTAAACTCTAGAAATTACTCAAATACTGGTACCATATTTCGCTTCTGTACCTTCTCATTTTCAGTCAAAAAAAAGTTTGAAAACAACAATACTCTACCCCTTTCCCCTGCACTCGTTTTCTGCCCGTTTCCAAATCCATTATTTAATCTCTCACCAAAGCCTCAACGGGATAGTGTGATTCACTGATTCCCATTATTGAGGCCTCTCAAATGCAAAGTACACTTTGTAAATTGTTATTTTATATTCCTTAAAAAGCGACTCCCTCTTCAGAACGCCTCCCAATTTTTCATTATTCACGTGTTGTAGAAATATTTCACATTTTTAAAAGCACATTTTCATTTTAGTTGTTTTATTTGATACTCTACTACTCTTCTACTACATACTTATATCTTTATTACTTCGAAAAAGTATTTGTATTTTGAATATGCAAAGTTAATCAAATTATTTATATTTAAAAAGCGACTCCCTCTTCAGAACGCCTCCCAATTTTTCATTATTCACGTGTTGTAGAAATATTTCACATTTTTAAAAGCACATTTTCATCTTAGTTGTTTTATTTGCTACTGTACTACTCTTCTACTACATACTTATATCTTTAATCTTTATTACTTCGAAAAAGTATTTGTATTTTGAATATAGTTATATTACTATCCGTTTTAAGGTTTGATCACATGTGATAGATGAACCAACTCAACCAAATTGTGTATATAAGACAAATATATTGAGGCCCAACTATTATAGTTATTTTATTAAGGTTTTGGTTTAAGTTTAAAATGAATCTATCAAGGAGACTTACTAATTTCTTATAGGGACCGATTGTAAACAAAAAAAAAAAAAAAATACGCTGAGAGATTGGACTAGGTAGAGAGCACTTTGTTGTAGAAGTCAATAAAAGTTGTACTCAATACTTAATTCACAAAGGTTTTGGTTGAGATGGTTCATCTATCAATATATACAAGTGGTACTTACTTAACCCGTTTAAGTTTAAAATGAATAGTGTCGTCTTAAAGGAGACTTAATAATTTATTATAGGGACGGATTGTAAACAAAAAAAATAATACGCTGAGAGATAGGACTAGGTAGAGAACACTTTGTTGTAGAAGTCAATAAAAGTAGTACTCATACTTCATTACGTATGCTCCAAACTCGCAGTTAGTCTTGCTGAAGACGGGTCGGAGCAAGTGACGGGTAATGCCATTCACAAAACGGATAGGGGGGACAAGGTGGGGGCACCCCCATGTGCTTTCCTCTCTCCTCTATTTGGGTCATTTGTGAGAGGAAATGGTATCCATCACTCCAAAGTGACGGATACGTGCCGTCTTCAATGAGATTTTGTGCTAAACTTGTACTAATAAAAGAAAGCCTATAACTGGAAAGACCACCATCACTTATTCACTTAGGTCCTAGACTCCTACCTTTCTCTCACACATATACTACTTTGTAATCCACACTGTTGCCTTAATATCTTTATTTTTATTAGTTTTCTAATAGAATTGAGTGTTGACGTCAGAGAATGTATGGCTAGGAAGCCCAGATCAGTGTCCTTGTTCTGCAACTTTTATCCATGTGAGCTCTTTTGCACTCACAACTATAGCAGCATTATACAGGCATTATTATCTATTTAGCTTGTATCCTACTTTCTTCCTTTCATACTTGTTTTGGCTTTGCCAACCTTCACATTCTTGGATTAGTCAGTTCCCAAGTTCAAATTCTGGATTCTGTTTCCTTTCTCAGATTTTCAGGTACCCCTTTTAGTATTTTTTCTCAAATCTTTTGTTGCTGCATATTACCGTATTATGTCTGATATTGTCTGCACATGGTGAAGTAGCCCATCTAGAAAATTTTCTTTCCAGGGTCCTAAGTAAAATACAATTACCTATTTTTATGTGAAAATATAAATGTAGTCTATTTTTACCTAAGAAATGAACCAAAGTAGACCAAAATAAAATTTCGTTGTGCCCTGGGACCCTGGAAAAGGGCATGGTGATAACGGAACCCATGCTTCATTGAAGCTAGTACTATTTTTCAAAATAATACTTCGGACCAGGTATCCTTTTGAAAATGAATATAGTCAATAAGATGACCTATTGTTTAAAGGAGTAATTGAAGGAAATTACGGTGGTTTAAGTCGACTGGTCATTTTTAATAAGCCCATTGAGAATAATCGTGTTTCAATTTTGTTATTGAGCTCATTGAGAAAAATTGTACTTTATGTTAAGTAACTTCTTCTATTAGACATTGTTTCTATGGTTTTTGCCATGGAAAAGGTGAGAGAATGTGGGACAATTAAAAACTTGCTTGAGGTTTTAGTATTGATGGGGTAGGATTTTACAAGGATTGGTCTTTGAATTGGTGATACAGTTTAAGTTAAAGAGCTCGTGCCTTGAAAATGTCTTGAAAATCAGGCCTACCATCTTGCAGAATACCAATATTTAGGCTTACTGAAGTGACCTTTTCAGCATTTATGGTGAAGTTACGCATGTTCCAGCATGGAAACGACGTTTATTGACTGAATTATTTTCATTTGATTGTGATACTTGGCCTGTAATAATACAGTTAATTTAGGATGACTGCATTGAATATTTTCCTTAGATGTGAGTGCTTTTGAAATTATTGTTCTTAGTGATTGCCAATGTTCTACAAGTACAATTTTTGGTATGCTATGTTACTAGATAATTGCTTGGACTAGATTTTTGGTATCGGCCACCTGCACAAATTCAAGTATCAGATTAATCAGACTTGAAATCTTTGTAGATGTCAGGATTTAGTCTTAAAATAACGTTGGATATAGCTGTACGGGCATATTATCAAAACAAAAATGTAGTTATATATGTCAAATATTTAGAGATTTTAAATTGAAATATATTTGAAGGCTTTAAGTTATTCGGTGTTGTATCAAATGTTTCGTACGCACTTTTTCTGTCTTTCATGCCTCCCTCTTTATGGGCTTTTAGGAGAAGTGATGGGTATTGAGTACAGAGATTTTGGTGTGGTGTCACACATAGTCCGAGCGAGGATAGAGAAGAAATTTTGTTAGTGATGTTAAATTAGTTAATGAGTTACACATCTCTTTTTTAACTTGAGATTTAACCTGGTGGTACTCTTCAGATTATGGCTATGAGTTTCAGTTTTTTCTTAATCATGCCGTAGAGTTTTGTTAATGAATAATTTTCACTTCCAGATCATAACTAACTTTTGAGATTTTATTCATAGGAGAATTGCTGTTGGGGGTACAAAATAAGAAAGTAGGCGGTTTTATGGGCTTTGATCTCAAGACGACTTGCTGCGAGTTGGCTGAGTTAAATAAGAGAGGGGTAGCCACTATTTCATCCATTTTTGGATTCAGTACCATTGAACAGCAGAAGGCAAACGGGGAGAGCCTTGTGGATTTAAAACTTGGTAGATTAGGCGATTTCCAAGTAGGGTTGCCAAACAGCTCCGAAAATCATAAGCCTTTTCTTATGGACCCATTTTCATCGCCAGCAGGATCATCTAAAAGGGCACGAACCCCCAGTAGCGGGCAGATGGTTTCGTGCTTGGTTGATGGATGTAATGCAGATCTTAGTAAATGCCGGGACTACCATCGACGCCACAAAGTTTGTGAAATGCACTCCAAGACTTCAAGGGTTACCATTGGAGGTCATGAACAACGCTTCTGTCAGCAATGCAGCAGGTAAGGACTTATTGACCGATCAGTTAAGGGAATTTTTATTATATGGTCTACGGAGTTGATTCTTTGCTTTGTGTCGTCCATCTATTCGTTTAGATCATTTTTTTGCTGTGAATCTGACTGTTTGAGTACTTGTTTGATACTGTGAAGAGCATGAACAATGACGGGATATCCCCCCTCCCCCCTTTGCTGCCTCTCCAAAAAAAAAAAAAGGTAGTCCTTCTGAATGTAAGAATTTTTACGCTTTTGTTTTAGCAGGGGGAAACTTGTAAAGAAGGGGAAGATGGTCCTTGACCCCTACGCTGTTTTAAATACGGATTAGCTTTTTATTTCACTCAGAAATATGGAGTAGTGGAGTACAGATTAGAAAGAGGAAGTGATAACAAAAATTTATGATTTTAGGATGAAAAATAGAAATTTTACCGAGGGAGAGTAAAAATAGTGGAAAGTGAGTCGCAGATGAGATGTTGAAACACGAGAAGAGAGAAATTAATGAGGAAAACGTAACCTTAAGGCTGTTCTTGTATGTTACACAAGATGAGATGAGCAAATTTGTTTAGTGGCTTTGATTTCACTTCCACATCATTATTACATGTTTATTTTAGGTTTCATTCATTGGAAGAATTCGATGAAGGGAAACGAAGTTGTCGAAAACGTCTTGAGGGACACAATCGGCGTAGAAGAAAACCTCAGCCGGAACCTCTTCTGGTGAATCGTGGAAATTTCCTTTCTGCTAGCCAAGGTATTGATTCTCCCTTTAATGCATTAGCTCAAAGATAAAGAGAACATGGTCTTTGTTTTGGTACCGTGCTCATGAGATACCGTGGATTCCAAGTTCATGTGAGAGATTTATAAATCTCGTGATTGATAAATAATACTCTACCTAACATATATCTTAAACTTTTAGGTAGTAGATTTTTGCCATTCAGCAGCCAACCAGTGATTCCAGTTACTTCAATGCTAAACACTTTGTGGTCCGAAGCTGTTAAATCGGAGAGCAATCCGACACTATACAACAGCTCTTATTCTAATGAGTATAGAGGAAGGCAGTTCCCATTCATCCAAGTGCCGGATTCTCCTCTAACTGGACCTTCTTCGGCCACCCAAACGCTCCCTGTTGGGAGCCACAAAATGTTGGGCTACACTGGAATTAATCAAGTGATTGATTCACATCGTGCTCTCTCTCTTCTGTCATCGTCAACTACTGAAACATCTGATATGGGTATGGGGCGGATCATCCATCCCAGTCCAACAATTCCCGCTCGGCCCACACTGTCCAGCATGCATCTTGACGGGTTTGCCCCTTACGCAGGCTCTCATACTCCGGGATTTCAAGGTCAATCTGGAGATTCTGCACTGAGTAGCAATTACAATGTTAAAGAGAACGTGTTTCATAGTGGACCAGATGGAACTTCTGCAACTACTGCAAGTGGAAGCAGCTATCAGACACTTTCGTTTTCTTGGGAGTAGCTGCTAATTACACCCCTTATTCCAAATCAGATGCTCTTCCACTTTAGGTTATTTGTTACTCCTATTATTTTCTTGAGTTTACTAGTTTAAATCATTTAATGCTAGGACTCTTCAAATAAGCTTGTTTTTCAAAATAAATGATTTGCTATCAGAATCTGATTGATTAGTCGCACTCATAATTCAGGTGCGTATTTCCAAAAAATAGAATGTTTGCATTTTCATCACAGATTTGGGGGGTGGTACCCTAGGTACTCTCATAGTCCCATGCTGTTCAGTTGTGTCGTTAGTGGGCTAGCCTTATAAAGCTCAGATAGTACAGTGGGTATAACTTCTTTGATAGGGGGGCTCATAATTCATATGGCCAAAGTGCGTAGCCAAGATCTTTTTTTCCTTATCCTTTTACTTTTGGAAATTGTTCCCTTCATTCTAAGATTGTTAATTGAGGTTAAGAAGACATTGGTTGCAGGATCTTTCGCTTTTGAAAGTTTACCTGGTAACTGGTAAGACCTTTATATGTATGTAAACATGTTTATTGTGGAGTATTCTTCGAATGGGTGAACGTGTGAGAGTGAGACCAAATGATGTTGAAAACATTAATGTTAGTTTGTATAGTCGTCGCATATTGTAGAGAGCTATCATGGGTATGAATTCGAGTCTATGAGGTGATTGTGTTATGAATGGTACTATAGCTATTCTCCAGTCTCCACCACTGGTTGACTCTACCTGCTATAAAAATACTCCATGCTACCTGTATTTGTTTTTTTTTATTTTTATTTTTTATTGACATTATGGGAAGTTGATACCTATAAATCATAAAACACCATAGATCTACTAATAACATAAACTAAAGGTTGGTGACAATTGTGCGTAATGACTAATGTCGGAACAGCTCTTCAAACTCACAATCCATCCCAATCTCTATGCGGCCAAAGGAAAACACCCAGTCTTGATTGATTCTCCAAAAAAAGGGTCCAGATTCATCCACCACAAACTCATTTTTACTCGTCTTAATCAAAATAGGTTCAGAGAAATACCTACAACAAGACCTAAGAAAGCGTCTCGGAGATTCATCTCCTTGGCTGTGATACACCTTATCTGGACACCAGCGAGCCCCTAGACATGCTACCTGTATATTGATGAAACTTATTTCAACCCTACTTTTAATTCACTTCCTATCATTTATATCAATAATTTTACTCTAAACAACAAGTCTCTTATAAGACGGTTTATATATAACAATTACCGTTGATTTACTTGTGGCTTTGTGGGACTTGGAATTGGTTTTGAAGATCCAGGTCCAATAAAAAATGGGCCAATTTATCCCAAGTGTTGCTAGTCCAGTAAATACTTGTCGTCAGCTTATCTAAATGGTTGGGAGAGTTTGATAGAAACATGTTGCAAATTTACTTCTAATTTACGTGACAAAATTACAAGTGTATTACTTGTGAATTACTCATCTTGTTGGTGGCTCAAAGCCTTATAGAAGAATTTAACAACCAACCATGATATTAATTTTATATAGTTTTCTCTCCCTCAACAAACTAAGATATTGATATTCATAATTTAGTTATACCATGTTATTTAGAATTTTTTTATTAAAGAGCCAAAATTCTCTCCATTTCCTAAAAAGAAATGAAGAGGCCATTACCTATCAATGATCCATATTGTATCATGTCAACATCGAACGGTTCACAATTTCTGCATAAAAATAAATGGTTAATAAAATATAGATGAGATAATATTATTAAATGGGTTTGTGAGAGGAAATGAAGAGAAAAAAAATGGAGAGTATCTTTATTGCTTATTAAATTGGGGTCTTAGACACTATTACGCTAAATAAAAGTGGCTATGCTATTGGACTTGAGGCTCAAGCTTTTTTGTTAGAATATTTATTTTCATAAATTAAATGTAAAGTTAAGATTGTTTAATTTAATTTTTTTTAAAAGAAAAGCAAATTAGAATACTAAAGAAATATCAAGCTGCTCGCGGGTTTAACTTTGTGCGGCTTGACTCTTAAGGGATCAGAGCCAAACTCGAACTCGAGTCGAGCTCATACGAGCGGAGCTTTGACCGAGGAGATCTCAAGTTGATCACGAGTTGTTCGTCTTATTATTACCCCTAATCGAGATGAAGGGAGTAAAAGAAAAGATAACATTGCTAAAACGATTGGAAGTTACATCAAATGACATAGATGTATGAACTATCAAGGTCATAGAAGACATGACATCTCATGATCTACTCACAACCTATTTCCAGCCAATATAAAGAGTCCTTTGTCACATGAATGATATGGACTACTCCTTCATATTCCTCAACTTTCATTATTTTAATTCCAAATATTTTTCAAACTTTGGAAATTTTGTTTAACCTTAAACAGCCTGATATATTAGTCCAATAGTAGTCATGTACTTAAAACTTAAACTAGTACTAACTGGTTTTCTCATAAATAAAAGCATGCATAATATGAAATACTTGCTATATTATTTACTCATAGATTAGCCTAAATGTGGTTGGTTTATGTATATGTTTTTGCCTTAAGCTTGACAACCTTTATTCTTCCTATATTAGGATTTTAGTCGATTGTTGTTGCCAAACCCAAACGGAGTGCTTGTCAATGTCTTTGGAGATCACAAGTGATTTTATAATCTTGGACCTAAAACTACAAACTTTAGTACCAAATAGTAGTCAATTGAGGATTAATTTTTTGTTTTAGTTTCTTTCATAACTAATAATCTTGGATCGTTAATATTAAAATAGAAAGTAACACGGAGTACTTTCTTTGATAATTGTGAACTCCCGTGTATGTACATTTTCACGATCTTATTTTTTAGATTCATATCATTATTTGTTTATTAGCTTGGAGCTAGGGATGGCAGTGGGACCCGACCCAAACCCTGAAGGTCGGACCCTAATGGGTCGGGTATGGGTCTCATTTTTGGACTCAATGGGTATGGGCCGGGTATGGGTCTTAAGAAAATATTTCGGATCCGGGTCCGGGTCTAAGTTATGAGACCCATACCCGACCCTTAGACCCTTTATTAAAAAAAAATCAAAATCACAACTTTTCTGAATTCATACTGACAGAGCGTAGAAACCAAAGCAACTAAAGTCTCTTTCTCTTCCCTCGTCCCATGGGATAAAATCCAACCAAACTCTTCTGACAATACCACCACTCCACCACTGACACAAGGAAACCACCACCACAGCACTAATACGCGACTGGCAACCACCTCTCTAATAGGCGGTGACCGACAACCATCATTAACGGCAGCCAGCGACGGTCAGATGGAGACGTCTATCAAGTACGGTATTGATTTTAGGGTTCCGAGTTTGATTCTTTCACATGTATTTGGAGGTAAAATTAATTTAGGTCTTCTTTGTCTTTCTTAATCTCTTTGGTATGTATATTGGATTTGGTAGTGTACAATAGAGATTAATAAACTCATAATGTTAAACTAGTATGATTTTTTTTTTTTAATATTATAAACCCCATAACTGTTAATCTTCTTTATTAAAGTGATCGAAACTCGGGCCATGGATAGACCAGGACCGACTCTTACCCATAGGGTCCGGGTATGGGTCCTCAAATTTTAGACCCTTGCGGGTCTGGGTCAGGTACGGGTCCAAAGGGAAAATTTCGGGTCCGGGTCCGGGTCTGGGTGGACCTGACCCATACCCTATCCATTGCCATCCCTACTTGGAGCAGATAGATTAACAATGTCGTCAAACGTCAAAAAAAGTTGTTAAAAATGGGTAGTAAATAGTAATTCACAAATTACCCCAATATATAAATGTTGCCTGACATCATATTCACTCTTTATATCTTACACAAATTCTTATTTAAAACGACAATAAGGATGTTTAGGAACGAATTATCAGAAAATTTGTCCTAAATATACAAGTGAGAGTATATTTAACTTATTATCATCGTAAGACGAATGTTGTCGTCTTAAAAAAAATACTTGCTCTACTATATCTTTTTCACAAGAGTAGATGATAAGATTCCAAGTTAAGATGAGGTATGATTGTATGAAGACATTGATAATATGACAATGGTGAATTGTTAAAGGCGTATTATAGGTTGAAATGGTCCCTCTTGTAAATTAAAGGTAGGTTCTTAATAAGGAATAAGGTCCACATGTCTTAAATATTGACGTTGAAAGTGTTCGTCCAAATATGAAACCACGGCTGACAACATCTTTCTCATTATTTTGGACCCTCAACTATTCATAGAGCCCATTTACTCCCTATTTTGGTCCCAAGTTTTATCATCAACCATACCTTCAATTGAACTAATCATTCTAAATATTTCACCCATTTTTTCCTAAATATAAAAATTATTAAAATAGGTTAAAAGTAATGAAAAAGTTAAGATAGACAAGGACCATTAGCTAATAAATCCACCAAAATCTATTTGCCACCCTAAAAACAATTATAGCTACCAAACACGATTATAATCTCTTCTATTTCACCATACACGATTTGAATCCGTATCAAATAATTGAAAATATTTAGAGGTTGACATTACATTCCTAGTTGACACGATTACAAATAATAAGATCAAAAATATCTTACACAAATTCTCATTTAAGACGGACATATGAGTCTTAACCTTAAGAAGGGTCAAGTATCATACATAGACAAAAACAAATGCATTGAGATTAGGAATGACTCGTTTTATTCTTAATACAGATATATCCGTCTTAAGGAAAATCTACTGTAAATCTTAATCAATTCAAATTATTCCAAAGTTGATGAGAAATACTAAGTACAATGTTGAGGGCCTTGAGGCCCATTCACAATTGCCTCTCAACACACAAAACAAATTGATAGCCCTATTCAATCAAGACGCTAGAACCAAAAAGTACCAAAAATTTGGACCACAACAAACATAGTGTAGTGAAGTTTGTACGTTGATGAATCATCAACTATGGAACTTGGACTTGTATTATTTTTGTATGTTGCCATCAAAAACTCTCTCTCCACTTTCAATTATGGCTCCCATCAATGTCACTTAAGTACCCTTCCTCACATGTCACTTTCTTTAATCCAATGACCTAGCTACCCGACTCACTCGGTTTTAATCTTTAAAATCAAATAATCTAAACGCCCTTATGAACAACTTTAATGCTTGACATATCTTGTTACTCAAAGTGTAACTCGTAACTCATAGCAATAGCAATGGATTTAGGCTACACCAAACAACAAAGTAGCTTCAAAATCATCGAAAATTGAAGTTTAAAATTTGTGAACCATTTTATATGAGTCTGGTTTACTATAATCATTTATCTCTAAATATAATAATGAGTCATTGCCAACCTAATCCATCATCATAAGTTGCATGAAATAACCATTATTCATCAAATTCCAAGGGTAGAGAAAAATAACATCAATTCTTATTTAAAATTGTCTTAAACCCCGTTTCTTGGGAAAGGATGTGAGCTACTAAATGAAGCTAAGCTTAACTAAATAGAGGTAAAGTAAGAGTTAATTTGGGTAGAATTGAGCTGAACTAAGATGAATTGAATTGAATCGAATTTAGATATGTCGAACTAAAATGAGCTGAAATTAAGCCAAAATTAACTTAACACGGATCTAACGACCGATTAAAATAAAGGTGTAAATAAAAGGAGGTAGCTAGTGAGAGGTTTTAACTTTTAAGTTAAGACGGTCTTAACTCTTGTCTTTCCTTTGCAGATACACCGAGACAGTTGTAGCGGTGGAGATCCAAAAGAAAGGATGATCACCTATTCCAGTTCGATGACTATTATCATCCACCTTTCAAGAAATGTCCTATTTCCAATTTAGTTAGCTATAGGTCCGCTTGTAATGTTATTAGTTCGGTTAGTTGAATATATATCTTTGTTTAGGAGTATCTAGTTCTCTTTATATTGTAATTTTGTTTTAATTACTGTTCATCGTTGTAAAAAAAATAGAATCGGAATAATAAAGTAAGGACCACACAAGCCAAATCCAGCGAATGTAAAAGCAAAATGGCACTAACAATGAGCAGCTTAATATCGTGTACTTAGTACATAAGATAGAAATTGAAGCTCATCGTTGAAATAGTAAAGAAGAAATTTAGTAAGACTCCAACTAAAGAAACAAAGTATACTTGATTGCCTGTGCTTTCTGTACACTAGCACATGCTCCTCCTTTCTATTTATTTTATTTTTTTTTTTGATGAAATTTTGGGGAAGTAAAGGAAGGAGTAAATAAGGCAAAAAATGTGTGAAAAAGCTTACATATTCCAAGTGACAAAAAAGAAAACCCTAATAATAATAATATTGTAGTGTATGATGCTAGTAACTTACAAAACTTAGAAATCATTATTATCCCAATTGCCAAATTCATGATTTCATGCTTCTTTGTGGCAAAACTTTGGCATCAACTATTTCCACATTCATCCTACTTGTGTGAATTGTGGTGAAACACTTAGATTCGTTTTTAGTGTACATCTTTTTAAAGGTTATTCGAATTTTGGACTCCCATTTTTATCTAAGCAGACTACATTAATGTATTTCATGCTTTTGTGAACCTCTACTCTATAATTCTTGCCTTTTGACAGATTTTTCTTCCATTTATTTATTCATCCCCAACTCCTTAATTTCTCTTCTTCATTTTTGGACATTTATTTCTCAGTTTTATTTGTACAACAACTCACATACAAACTCTTGCAAGAGCTAGGAATATATAAATAGAAACAAGGCTAGGAAGTGGGCACGCGGGCTGGTGGGCTGGTACGACCAAGCATGGTACATGACCAAATTTCGGCACAACACGAATTTGACACGACCCACCACAGTACGAGACATCGTACCTAGGCTGAAGTTTGAGAAAGAAGATCGTATCTAGCCCAGGCACGACATGACTCACCTAGGTAAAGCACGCTTTGCCCGCCCAAAATACAAAGAAATAAGGCTGAATTGGAGGAATTGCTTGGGCGAGTCCGCCATTTCCATTTTATCAGCTCGATATGGCGCAAAACCCACATTCCATCCAATGCATAGGCCGTCATTTTCACCTCCAGGAACGGCGAACATCAACATGAGGCACGGCCCGCATGACCCATTTCCATCTCTAAACTTCAATTGTCAATTTTTTTATGATTATGACCTATTCTAATTGATTTACATTTGTCTTGTTTTTCTAAACAAATTGCATTGCTTAATCCGTAGCTCCACATATAATACTCCCTTCATTCTCATTAATTGAGTGTTGATCTTTTGAGTTTATTTTTTTGGACAACATTGATTAATACAACCGAAAATGAAAAAGGAAACAAATGAGTGAGCGATTATTAAATGATTAGTGGATCAAAAGTGTGAATAATCAAATTGTTCACATTCTTTTTTAAAATAGAATGTAAACTAAAAATGATTAATACACTAAATCGAGTTGTAGTGAAAATAAAAAAAATAAGTAAACAAATGAACTAAATTTTAATTGAATTCATATGATCCTAAGTATAATAATCCAAAAGTAACGTTACCAAGTATTTCAAGGATTCTCATTTCACCAAAGGTATAGTAAAAAAATTTGGTCACATTCTTTCTGCTGTAACTCTCAGAATTAAACTAAATTGATATGATTACACTAAACTGAGTTGTAGTGAATAGTAAAAATGAAATAAGTAAACTAAATTGAACTAAATTAATTGAATTCATATTATCCTAATTAAATTGTAAATTAAGTCCAAAACCATAATTTTGCACCACTTATATATCAAAAATACATACAGATAATGAGGCAATCACCATTACAAATAATCAATAAAAAATATCATGGACGATTGAATCGAATTACCGCAAACTTAAATAATTTCATGTACTTGATTAATAGTCAGTTTAATTCCATATATACTTGATAATTGATATTTAGTAGGCTCGTCGTTGTCCCTTTCTCTTACTTAGTTGTCCTTGATCTTGCATAAGATTGAACTGTCAATAATCATATTTGATTTTCGAACAAGACCACTAACTATCAGTCTATCACAATACAACTACAACGGAGAATATATGCGTATTTGGTCTCATTTTTAGACTTTTTATTTTCCTATTCATGTCCATTTTTCAGGATTCCTTAGTACGGAGTACGGACTATATTTACTTTTTACTTTTTGCTTAAGGATTTCACTACTTATACATCAACTATCTCCTCAATTTTGTAAGAGGGGAGTAAGTCCAATGATAAACTAGTTTCTACTAACTTACCTTTGACACCTCACATTTTAAGCTATAAAAGTTTAGTAATGTATTCTAATGGTTTAGCTTAATTTTTCACTAGCTTGATTAGACCCACATTTACACTACTAAGTAGTTGCTTAAACCAAGCAAATCTACATGGTGTACTCCAATGGTTTAGGCCCTGTTTGGCAAACGGCAGAAGCAGATTTACAATAGCAGATAACGTTAGCAGTTAACGGTTGGTAGATTTTAGCAGCAGGTTTGACTATCGAGTAAAATTAGCAGAATTAAGAAAACGTGTTTGGTAATTAGCAGATTATAGGACAAATCTACTATTTTCATGTATAAATGAATATGCTATTCAATATGCTGGTATTAGCAGCATATTAAAAAACAGTAGATTCCGGCCAATATGTTATCTGAATATGTCATTTACCAAACACATAAAATTAGTAGATTGATTGGTCAATCTACTATTTATGCCAGAATCTACTAATTTCACCTAATATGTTGTTTACCAAACAGCGCCTTAGTCATTATAGCATGCAATTTTGTAAAATTGCAAACAAATCTCTAGGTTAAACCATTGGACTTCTCTAATACATCAACTATCTCCTAAATTTTGTTTGTTTCGATATTAGTCTACATTTTTCATTTGTTAATTAAAGATGAACAATTAACTGAGACAGAAACATTATTATACGGAATTACACATATATGGGTACGTACATGTGGCAATTGGGTCAATCGGATCGGGTCATATCGGGTCAACCTATCCTTTTAAGTCGGGTCGTTAACAGGTCAAATGATGTGTCAGTTTGGATCGAGTCATTATCAGGTCCATTACTTTATCGCATTATTTCAGTTTTTGCCCCATTAAATTTAATTTTTAACCATTATTTGATTTAAATACATCATTATTAAATTAAACGTATCAAAACTAAATACTAAATAATTTTCATTTTGATCAATATTAAGCACAATAGTCGTCGGGTCACCAATTTAGTCAAGTCAATATCAGGTCAGGCCGGGTTCAAATTCAGTCACTAATCATCGAGTTGTGTTGATTACGGGTCATCATAAGGTCGATTTCGGGTCACCCGTCACTTATTTGCAACATTTCGGGTCATGTGAGACACGGTACGTACAACGTAATTGATGCACAAGTGAAACGCAAATGTAAAAGCATTTGATTATCCAATGGTTGATGTAATTGGTTAATAAGGTGGGACTCCACCACTTGCGTTAATGATAAAGTCCAACATCACAATCAAATTGTCACATCGTTGCCCTTGCCCTCAAAGTATGAACAACTCTACACAAGTAGGGGTATTTTCGTCAATAAAAAAAGATAAGAAAAGAAAACTCAAAAAATGTGTAAAACATCTTGTTTAAGGTTAGGTCACATGAGTACCCGAACCCGCAATTTTCAGGTAGATTTTTCACACTACCTTCCTTTTATAAACTGACACGTGTGTGAAATCCATTGGTTATTTCAAGGTTTTCCTGCTTTTACCTCTTTTACTTGTACACAACTTGAACCACCGCCGCCCTATCCATCAACTTCCGTACACCAAAACAAATTAACCGCCATTTTACTCTCTCTTCTAAATTCACTGACACGTATTAAGATCTACTCTTTTTCACCCTTTATTGCATTCTAAGCAAAATTACCTACTATGAAGATCTAAACTAACCAAATAAGTAAACACAAGTTATTGTTCAAAACGATGATATCTCAAAAAAAAATGTCTATAAACTAACAAAAGATTTGTCTTGTCATATAAGTGGGAGTATATATATGACTATTTTAACCTTAAAACGGATATTAGCGTCTTTAAAAGAGACTTATACTAATAGATAAATTATCAAAGTGATTGAAAGGTCAATAAGTTCGTCACATTTTTTTCCGAACATGTCCCTTTATTTATTTTTATATATTGCGTGCCGAGTCAATTAGATCATGTATAATCGATTTTAATTGCAATCAAATTATTTTTGTTAAGCTCCTTTTAAAAGTGACTACACTCCTTTACAAAATAAGTCTATAATATTTGTAACCTTTAAAAAAAATTAAGTCTATATTTTTAAAGTTAGCCAAGTTACTTTGTAAATAAACTCATTTCATTTACAAAGTTGACAGCTAGTTTGGTAACTTTATAAAATAGTCTAGTAACTTTAAAAACCTATCTCAGTAATTTCATTAAAAAAAGCTAGTAATTTCCATGTAATAATTATAACCGATTGTAAAATCTTTTTTCCTTCTCGAGTGGACACAACACATATGGTAGAAAACCCGTTGATTTATTAGTACAAAAGGAACTATTGTTTTTGTTAAACTAGTTTTATCCCCGTGCAAAAAATGCACGGGTTGTAATAGCAAGCGTTATCATTAGATACATGAACATATAATTGAGCGTGATTAAGCGTTCAATACCGTGACAATATAAATAGTCCATATTTGGAAATTTGAATATCAGATAATATAAAACCGTATTTTGTTAGAATTATATTAAAGGTATTTGACATGTTAGACCCGTTGAATGTATGTAAAATTGTAAATTGCAATATTTATGTAAATTGTGACATTTTGATTGCAACATAAGCAATTAAAATAGAAATAAGAAATAGAAATAAGAGGAATTGGCTTGAGGAGAGGAGGTAATTAAATAGTATAGGAGACATTTCCTCAAAAAAAAAATAGTATAAGAGACATGGCGGGGCCCATATATAGAAACTCACCAACCTTTTAAAATCCAAAGTCAACTTTTTCAATTAAAAAAGACCTAAATAATAGACATTTCCTCAAAAAAATAGTATAAGAGCCAAAAAAAACTTTAAAATTGGCTTTTAACTATGTAGATTATTTTGTAATAGGTTTCAATCATATTGAACTCTAAAATAATTAACAAATTCTGGTTTAAAATATTGTACTCCCTCCACATTTTAATGTTCTTCACATTTCTCTATTATATGTGAGTAATATTTTAATAAAATGGGAATAACATTAAAATGTAGAGGGAGTAAAAATTAAATGCTATTTTATTTAAATAAGATGGCCAAAATGATTTTCCAACTATAATGCTTGCTTGTATGATAAAGGTGTACAAGATGGAAAGGAAAATGAGAAATTTATTGCGAATAAGAGGGAGTATTATAAAACTTTTCAATACGCCCTTTGTTCTGGATCATTTGTTTATCTTTGATTTTGACACAAAAACTAAAGAAAGAGGAGAAACCAATTATTTGATTACAAGTGGACAAAATTGAGTGTGAATGATCAAATTGTTCACTAAAAGCATTTCTAAAATAAAAAGGTAAACAATTGACTACCACGCTCTACAATGGAATAGGTAAAAAAATGACCGGGGAAAAGGGAGTAATCTACTATGTATTATTTATTTGGTTTAAAATAAGTGGTACTCCTGTTAGAACATGCAAACAGGCCGAGTCACACCTAAATAGAGGAAAGACGGACCACTTGTCAAAAACAAGGAAGGTTCAATCTTAAAATCTATTGGGAATAGAAAAAGTAACTCTTTTGATTATAAAGTATTACAATCTCTCTTTCTCCAACAATAATTTGAAACACTCATATGGATTTCTATTCCAACAACTCCGTATATTTTGTGAATGTTGTGAAAACGGTTTGTACGTTCTAGTCAAGTATTTTCATTCAAATATCTATGGGAGTGAGGTATGAATATAGGACTTATCGCTCATATTCATCTCAGATTTACTTATTCACTTTACCCATTTTTTCATCTTTTAAAAAAATAAATTACACTTGAGAGCCATTTGTTGGGTTGACATGTTATACTGTACTCCATTTATTTCAATTAAATGTTTATCTTTTACCAGTATATATTTTTTGTGAGTAATATTTTAATTAAACTTAAATAAATGATTGGGTTGGAGAATATGTGAGAAAAGGTCGGGACACAAGTAGAGTCTTAAGGCGACTGAATCTTAAAATTTTAAAAACTCAAGGAAGACCTTACTAAGACTTTGGTTTTTTTTTGTGACGAGGGAATTTGCAACCGCTATTTTTGGCGTGCAGTGGGTAAACCCTCGGGTATACGTGATAGCTTACAAACCACGTATATCAGGTAAGCCACCCGAGGAAGATAGTCTCGAAGTCTTGAAGGCATGGACTCAGGCTATAAATACTCCACAAGATTACCAGGCTATGTATATGGCCCACAGATCAACACGGGTCCTTTCCAGTGCATGTTGTCCTCACTTATGCGCATCCCGGGAACCTTCTCTTGTAACACCCTGACCCAAACTTAGGGTCGGGAGCCGCCACTCACGGTAGCTCACGAAATTGTGTACATGGCCCACATATCAACACGGGTCCTTTCCAGCACATTTTGTCCTCATTCATGCGCATCTCGGGATCCTTCCCATGAGGTCACCCATTCTAAAACTACTCTAAGCCAAGCACGCTTAATTGTGGGGTTCTTTCGCATGGATAATCAGAAAAGAAAGTGCACTTTGTTGATATGAGTAGTACTTTCAATCCTTTTAAGCATTAGTCGGATTTTAAGCCTATCAATGAACCTCTTCAAAGGGTACCCACCCGAATAACGTCTTCGGCTAACTACTAAAGTCTACCCTTGCGGGTCTTTATACTCCTTTAGTCCCAATACTTTATTTGTCATTTTCATTTTTTATGAGGGAATTTTAATCAAAGACAAACAAATGATTACGATAGAGGGTGTAAGACCCTGTTTTTTTTTATTGAAACTATCTGAACTGAACTGAATTTAATAGAGTTGAATTGAATTGAACTGAACTTAATGGAGCCGAACTAAACTGAACTAAAGTAAGAGTTAATTTATAAAGTGAACTAAAATGAGTTGAAATTAAGTCCAAAAAAAACTGGCCTAACAAGTTTATCACATAAATCATAAAACAAGACTCCATTCAATGACTCAAAGCTCACAATAATATAACCCTAACACAAATGAAATGATTGTTTTTACACTTTGATAGTTACATATACTTCCATCTAACATAACTCTAGTTACTTTCTTTCAATTTATGTTAGTAAGGGTATAGTCAAGAAGAATCAAAACTAAAAAAAAAAAAATAAAGAAAAAAAGAAAACGATAATAATTCTTGTGTGGAGTATAAGAAAAGCGCATTTTCTTGTTGAAAAGGTGATCAAATTAGAAGAAGAAGAAGAAGAAGAAGAAACAGAAAAGAAAGAAAAAATGGGAAGAGGAAGAGTAGAGTTGAAGAGGATAGAAAACAAGATAAACAGGCAAGTAACCTTCGCAAAGAGAAGAAATGGTCTTTTGAAGAAAGCTTATGAACTTTCTGTCCTTTGTGATGCTGAAGTTGCTCTTATCATCTTCTCCAATCGTGGCAAACTCTATGAGTTTTGCAGTAGCCCTAGGTATTTTTTTATATTATTTTTTTACATGAATCATCTTAACAGATGATTATTACTTGTTTTTCTTTCTTTGTTTTCTCTTTTTGGGGTCGGCTAACATGGATCGTGGAAAAACATGAGTCCACCAATTCAATGTTATTGTCTTCTCTCTCTTTTTTTTATTCTTTTTGGGGTCGGTTAACATGGATCGTATCGATTTTTGACAAATAATAATAATAAATTTTGAAAAATAAAATGAAAGAGGGATCTTGGGAAATAGGAAGGCAAAGTAAAGGCAGAAGTTGCCATATTGGTGAATGTCTCAGTGTAAATAGCAGGCTTTTGTGTTGTTACTTATATTCGTATAGTAATAGTAATAATAATATTAATATTCAAAATTAAAGTATTGGTTTTGTTTAATTTAGTTTCAGATTAGATCTTGTTTGGTTTTGCTAATTGTAGACAACCTTATATCTTTCATTTTGCTTCCATTTTATTGCCTCTACTAAACTGGGTCGTCTATGTATGCATATATGTTTGCTCACTTTCCTACAATTAATTAATTAATTAATTAATTATTCCCTCTTCATCCTCAATTTTACTTTTTTAATTCCTCTCTTTTACCCTAATTTTGAGTTCAATCAATGGTAAGATCATCTAAACCTAAACTTATGAGCTTTCATTATTGTTTCAAGTTATCTTGAACAAACGTATGGAAATCACCTTAAACGGTGAGTAATTACTTATAAGCGGTTTTTTTACTTGTAATCTTGCTATCTGTATTTAGGGTTTCCTATCATTCGGTCTTGATTTTGGGTTTCCATCCGATCCTCATATATCAGCTAAGAATTTAATTAGGTCTTCACTCCTGCTTGATTTTTCCAAATAATCATTCCATCTCAATTATTTGTTTACCTTTTTAATATTTTTTAAGAGATATTTAATCAAAGGTAAACAATGGATCGAAACAGAGGAAGTACTTTTATTTTATTTTTCTTATGCAAAATTCTAAACACAGTTATTTAATTAGTGGTCACAGATTAAAATGTTTGATGTTTGTTGTTTAAAGATCTTATTAGGGTTTTGTTCACTTATTGAGATTTCTTCAGCTACCTTATTAAATGAATCATATATGCTTCTTCTCTTTCATTGGCATTGGCCAGATCTGAACTATTTACAACTTTTCTGACAAATTCTTGCAAAATTTCTACTCATAATTGTTCCTGTAAGAAACCAGTAGACCTATTCCTTAACCCAACTCAGATCTTTGCTTAATATTTTGGTTCCTTTTTTTTAAAATTTATTTATTGGGTACTATGATGTTTCAAACCTTAATCAATTCAATTGAGGTGACAATGGTCAGAAATGTATTGGAATTTACACCCTATCATATCATTTCTTCTCCATTGTCTTTTCCTAGTACAATCTCATAAGTATATAGGTGAACCACTTCAAAACCCGGTGTGTCTATTTATTTTGTGGTAAATAGTATACGGAGTAATTAAGTTTAATTATGTTCTAGAGTTGGTAGCGCAATATATTTGGCTATGGAGTACTTTCTTTGATTCAACATGTTGTTCTTTACATTTTTTATTCTTTTAAGGGGAGTATTTTAACAAAACGTAAAGAATCCGTTGAATCAATAAGATTATTTCATATTACTTATTTTGGCTATTGATTAAGACTTCTTAGTTATTCCATGGACCATGGAGTCCCAGCTAAAGATTTCCTTCTAGTGAGTAGTTGATACATTAATAATGTAATGATACCTAAATGCTATTTTTTTTTTTTTTTTTTTTAGGTTTTGTTAGTAATTTTAGCTGGGTGACAAGTGACAACTACTTGACACCATTTTTTTATCCTCAAAAAAGTTTATTAAGTGGTAGTATTGACTGACTATTGATCATGAACTGAGTAAGGCCAGAAACTCGTTTGCATCATCAAAATGTCACTGTGACTCTCTTTATACCGAACAAAATGCATGATTGTATCAATGAGGTCTTGGTCAAGTGATTAGGATGCGATTTGGAGTATGTGGATGATAAGTTGCATACACAAATCATCCTTC